>NC_133063.1:14812062-14971062 GCF_048771995.1 Taeniopygia guttata | reverse complement strand
CAGCCTTGTAACTATTGTTCATATACTTAGTGACACTTTGGACGATCACCTGGAATTTAGTTTGTGTTAAAAAGTTCTTTGTCTGTATTGTGTATTCTCTCAGGGTGAGAATGGTTTCGGTGTGCTCTGCTGGGGTGCCACTGAGGGCCCTCTGAACTATTACAGCTATCATTTCCTGCCTCTACTAGGAAAAATTGCAGTCTCAGAAACTGCCATGGAAATACTATGGAGTACGTTTTGGTTTTTTTTTTTTAATTAATGTAAGCTTCCTGTTCAGCATGCATGCCATGGCATAGAACTGTTTAAAATAAATGCTGGGCTACTAGACATTCAAACTGGCTTAGGGTGTCTGCAAAGTTGATGCTGAAATGGGATATTGAGAAGCCCTTTAGGTTGTAGCATGTCTTAGAACACACTTTATTTTGCTTAAAACCAAAGGTCAAATGCTGTGGCTTCAGAGCTGCCAAGTCAGGTGTTTTTTCCCACAATGGGTACTTCTGAGGCTATCTGTAATATATCAATTTATGCTGCTGGTAATAAGGAACAAAAACACCCCTAGACAGGGCTGTCCACAGAACTCTTAAACCAGTTCATTGCTGTGTGTGCAGGTGCTCATTTTTGCTAGATACAGCAAAACAAACAAACCAGAAACAAAACCAACAAAAAAAACCCAATAAAGACCCAAACAAACCCACCAAAATTAAAACTACATAGCACAATCTTATACCATAATAGTACAGCAATGCTAGAATTGTGAATGCAAGTTCTTCTCAATAGCCATCTTAACATTCCTTCTGCTCAGCATGTTTAGCAGTATTGCTTTCCTCATTCAAGCATGAAGCATAAACTGACAGCCGGGGTTTTTTTGGAACAGGAAATATATACTGGAAACATCAGCTGTGTTGTAAAATTGCATAGGCTTTTGGAGATTTCTCTCGTAGTTAAAATAAACTTCTCTCTCTGTTTATATAGACATTCCAATGCCTTGTGCAAAGGTTAAGAATAAATCCTGCTGTATTTTTGCTATTTTTTGCTTGCTAGTCTTGGGAAGAATTGGAGAGGACCTGTGTTTTCTGCTTTAGTGCTGCTATGAGTGTTTGTCACGTTTCTCTCACAATGCAATAGAGCATTTCAGAAGCAAACCTTGTGTACACAAGGTACCCATCAGATATACTTTTTGAAATGGTATTTCTGTAGCACTATTTCCAGACATTTTAATGAACTTTATAGCCCCTTTTTGTTAGTAATTCTGCAAACCAAGAGCAAAACTCCCCCCACACTGACTTTTTAATCTAAACTGACGCAGAGCTGAAAAGTGAGAGAGGAAGAAGGCCAAAGGCAGTAAGGCCACCTGCCAGAGGGCAGGCAGCTGATTAGCAGCTGTGGGTGTGGATTTGCAAGGCTAGCCTCCCGCTTTGGCTGTGTTTTCTGCAGCATATCTTCAAAAGAGCTAAAAGTAAACACCCCCATTTTCTGCATTCTTCTGCCAAGTTTATATTTCAGATCTACATTGTCTGCATGGTCCTTTCCACTTATCCTCCCTGCTTTTGTTTGAGCAGTGTCCTTTTTCTGTGCTGGAATAATAAATCGTGCTGTGTTGTTAAAAGGAGAAAATTGTCCACGCAGGAACAAAACAGGAAACCTGGCGATTAAAAGGGCAAAAGACAGATGGTGTGTCAGCCGTTACGGTGTCTCAGAGCTGTGCTCCTCAGAGCACACGGTGACACGGCCGGTGTCAAGGCCGCTGGGCGTGGAGAGAAGCTGACCTCTTTTTTTTCCCCGGCATGTGCCAACGGTGCGTTGGAGCATCTGCTGAATCGATGGGACACCAGGAACAGTCATGCCCGGGCTAGGATTAGGCAGGCCATGCACATTCAGCATGAGCATGGCTGACCCAGTAATCGAGCAGGCACATTATCTCCTTCAGAGGTGTCCCTTCAAAAGTGATAAAATACTCACTGGGTGATCTGCTCAGCAGCTGACAACAGTTCTTAGGCCAAACTCTTGCTTATTAACATGGGAGCACATTTGTGTCCTGGCCAACACCCTCTGCAAGCTGGCTCAGCAGACTGCCTTCACTGAGTGCAGCTGTCAGAACTACAAAAGCTGCTACCAGAAAACAGGTTGCCGGGCTCCTGATGAACAGAGTCCTGCAAAGCCATGATGCAAATCATTGCATCGGATGAAAGCAACCTCCTCAGGGCAGATCGCAGTGGAAAATCCTATCTCTATGAAGTATTAAAATCAGTTCACTTGAATCAGATCACATGCTTAGTTTGAGGTTTTTGTGTTTTCTGAAACCACATCTGTATTTGCAGAAACCTAGGAACAAAAACTCAAGGTGTTTTTGGTAGTGATACAAGGGGTTTATGAACACTGTCTGTGATGACATGAAGCCTGAATGACAGGGAATGTCTCATCATTAGCCTAGAGAAAAGGAGACTCAGGGGTGACTTTATCCCACTCTACAACTTCCTGAAAGGTGTTTGTAGTCAGACGGGGGTCAGTCTCTTTCTCCAGGCAACAGCTGTCAGAACAAGAGGACACAGTCTCAAGCTGTGGCGGGGGAATATAAATTGGATATTAGGAAGACGTTTTTCACAGAAAGACTGATAAAATATTGGAATGGCCTGCCTGGGAAGGTAGTGGAGTCACCATCCCTGGATGTGTTCAGAAAAAGACTGGATATGGCATTTGGTGCCATGGTTTAGTTAGGGTGTTTAGGGCATGGGTTGGACTTGATGATCTTGAAGGTCTCTTCCAACCTAGTAATTCCGTGATTCTGTGATCAAAACTTTAGGTGCTCTGTTCTTCTGGGTAACTGTGTGCAGATCCTCTATCTCAATGTTCATTTACTCTCTGCTGTTCCCACTTTTGGGCCCTGGATATCTCTGGAAAATAGCTACTTCTACCTTTGCAGTCTTACAGAAGTTATTGACTATAATCTTTCCTCTTATTAAACCTCTTCTCTTCCATGGGCACCAGCCTCCCTTTTCTCACAATGAGTCTATGTGATATAATCCATGTAAGCTAAAAGCTCTTTCGTGTTCTCTGTGTCTAAATTGCTGACATTTTATAAATAAATAAAACTTTTGCCTGTCTTTTCCAGAAATATTAGTTGCCTTTATTAAGAAAACAGCAAAACTTCCCCTGTGTTATGTTTTGTTGAAAACAGAATAAAGTATCAACTTTTAATACAAATACTCAGACACCTGTTTGATCCTACATTTAAGTCAAAGAGCATCTGCATTTCAGCTGCCTTGCTTTGTCAGGGATGGGTGAGGTCCTGCTGCAGTATCCGGGATCAGCTCCTCAGTGTTCTGGGCTGGCAGGGCAGCAGCACAGGCAGCCGGGGTGCCATGGGACTGGTGGGAAGCCTGCCAGCCCCAACCTGGTCTCTGATCCCCCATCTTGTGATTGCAGTCACAAGGCCACCTCTCTGCAGCTGGCTGCTCACACTAACTCAGTTTCCAGTCAGAGTAATTTGTGAACAACTGCTCATTAATTACAGAATGATGGACTTGCTGTGTTTCCTTGTGTTATGGGACATCACTAGGTTTAGGTAGCTCATCTTTATTTTACTTCTGAAAAAGGTGCAAATGTTCCCAATAATTGCAAAGAAAAATTAATTTTGGCAACAAGTTTGACAAAAAGTGCTTTAACAACAGTCATGTCTATATATATATATATATATGGTACAGTACAAATAGTATAGTTTCTGCATCTTTCTCCAAAAGTCATAGGAAGTCAAATGGGAACTGATTTATTCATATATCATTTTATGCCGAAAAGCTATTAAATACTGATACAAAGGCATGTATGTGAACTAGTGTTTAGCTCACATATGTCTTACTTGGCATTTCCATGTATTTTAAATTTTGTATTATGCTGATGAGTATCAGAAATAACATCAGGCATTGCTGACTTCTGCATCTGGAGGCAGTCACAATACATTCATGGTCACTGCCTGCTTCTCTCAGCAGCCTTGATGGCAGCTTGTGGTGTGTCCCCTTTCACACCAGTCCAACCACTAAATTGTCTCTGATTCTTAGGAAAAAAAAAAGAAAAGAAAATCTGTCCTACTTTCTCAGCAGCCCTCAGATACCTTGCAAAACCATGATGGCAGGCCATGGAAGGAAGTTGTGGCCCAGTGTTGCAAGGGCTTGGTAGGTGGTGTCGCCTCACCCCACAGAGTGTAATTCAGCTCTACAGAAATGGTCTGAGCTAGTATCACACTGCAGAGGGAAACTTGAAAACACCCTCAGCCTTTAAGAAGGGCTTTGTGGAGTGGTGTGCTTGCAGGGTTGTGCTGTTAGTAGCAGAATACATACAAGTACTTAGGTAGGTGAGGTAGATCAATCTGCATTTGAGGTTTGTATGGGTTGTTTATACAGAGCAGATACGAATCTCTTTGTAAGCACCAGCCACCCAGAAGCCCACAAAACAGGAGAATTTCCATTTAAGTGTCTGCAGCACCCAAGCAGCAGTCAGAGCAGTGTCCCAGCACTAGCCCCCCACTATCATGTGCTTTTGTTGCAAACTGAGGGAAAAAAAACCCAAAATATGGGGAAAATAGGCTGGGATTCGATCCAGGCTTTGCTGTGAAACTATACTTCAATGAAGGCAAACTGGGTGACAGTAAGTAGGGCACTGAATGACTGACACGTTGCAGTGTGCAGGTGTATGCATCCTGCCAGCAGGAGCACAGATCTTAACTGGACTGGGTACACCCACTGCAAAACAAACTTGCAGAAAACCTTCAGCAGGTGGTGGTTTTTAGAGGCCCTGTGGTTACACTGAGGAATGCCACATCTCTGTTCTTGCCTTATCATCTCTCCTGGTCCTTGGGAACAGGACCAAGTTACCAGTGATCCTTCTGATGTAAAACAAGTATTGTTAGCTTACTTAGACTAGTCTCAAATTAAACTTGGTTTTAGGTTTCCAACTTAAAAAAATGCAATGGAGTTCCTTCATAAATTAGTAACATCAAAATCTATTTGTGTTCCTATATAGAGACTCTGAGAGAGAGAGAGAATTACTATATATGTATATACGTCTAAAAAATATATTTTATATATGTGTATATGTATTCCATGCACATTTTTTTTTCCACAGGGAAACTGATTTATTAGTCTCCATAACCAAGGTGCACAATTCCATCACACAATAAAAGGATTTTATTATTACCTAAACCATCTTTTTTTTATGCTTCCTCTTCAGTCTCCAGGATTTAAGTGTTTTTTGTGTTCTGCTGTTGATAGTAAGAGCTTTGGGAAGCACATGATGAGGAACCAAATAACAAGTATGTGCTGTACTTGCTGATCCTGGGCAGTTGTCACAACTTTAAAACTTTCAGATAAACACCTGAAGAAAGAGTGCTTTGATATCTAAAGCAGAACTGAAATCACATCCTATCCTCACCCCTGGGATAGCAATAACTAAGGGTAAATACTCATCCTGAATAATTTTCTGTCTGCTTCTTCAACCTGCCTATTCTTTAGAAATAATAAAACACATTTGTAAGTTAAAAAATAACCGTTGTATTTTCCTAGCAGGAGTATTCTTAACTCCTCTCTATGTCCCAATGTAATTCACAGAGTGTTCTTAATCAAGTTTTGTACCAGCACAGTGGGGGGTGTGGATCAGGGATGAAAATGAGAAGAGAATGCAGGAGTTGTTTACATCAAGGAAGTTCCCTAAAAAAATGTTCATACAATGAGGCAGGAGAGTTATAAAAGGGGTTAGACAGAAGGGTCAAATACTTAAAGTGACCAAAATCCCAGTTTTCACATCCTTATTACACTAATGTAATCACACTTTTCTTTTAATTTTTGCTCTCATTGGTCAATGACTGCTAGTTTCACTGTGGATTTCTGATCTCCTTAAGCAGTGTCAAATCTGAGATCTAGCACCAGAGAACATACAGGATGGATGGCTACAGAAGCCTAGAAGTGTCATAATCACAGAAACATTCGTGTTGGAAGGGACCTCTGCAGATCATCCAGTCAAACCTCCCTTCCAAGGCACGGTGAGCTACAGCAGGTTACACAGGAACCTGTTCAAATGGGTTTGAATGTCTTCACAGAGGAAGACTCCAGGACAACCTGGTCTGTTGCTCTGCCACCCTCAGTGTAAAGAAATTCTTCCTCATGCTGGAGTGGAATCTCCTGTGTTTGAGTTTATGGCCATTGGTCCTCGTGCAGTCACTGGCACCACTGAAAAAAGTCTGGCACCATCCTCTTGGCACCTTTCAGTGCCAGTATTAATGAGATTCCCTCTCAGTCTTCTCTTCTCCAGACTAAATAGGCTCATTTCCTGCAGTCTCTCCTCATAAGAGAGATACTCCAGACCCCAAATTGTCTTTGTGATGCTCTGCTGGACGCTCTCCAGAAACTCCTTGTCTCTCGTTTGCGGAGGAGCAGAACTGGACACAGCTCTGCAGATGCAGCCTCACCAGGGCCAAACAGAGGCACAACTCCCTCGGCCTTCTGCCCAGGCTCTTCCTGAGGCACCCCGGGATACCCTTGGCCCTCCTGGCCATGGACACTCTGCCAGCTCATGGACAGGCTGTGATCCACAAGAGTCCCAGGTCCTTCTCCCCAGAGCTGCTCTGTAGGAACAACCCCTGGCCTGTGCTGGCACTTGGGGCTGTTCCTGCCCAGCTGCAGGACCTGACACCTGCCCTTGCTGAACTCTTTAGGTTTCTCTCTGCCCAACTCTCCAGCCTATCAAGGTCCCACAGAATGGCAGCAGAGCCTTCAGGTGGATCAGCCACTCCTTCAGTTTAGTGCCATCAGCAAACTTGCTGAGGGTACATTCTATCCCTTCATCTGAGTCATCGATAAGCAAGTTGAACAAGACTGGTACTGATCCCAGAGAATGCACTGTTGGTCTCCAGGTGGATTGTGCTCTGCTGATCACAACCCTCTGAACTCAGCCATTCAGCCAGTTCTCGATCCACCTCACCGTCCATTCCTCTAACCCACGTTTCTGGAGGATGTTATGGGAATCAGTGTCAAAAGCCTTGCTCAAGTCACAACAGACAACATCCACTGTTCTCCCCTCACTGACCCATCCTGCCATGACACCACAGAAATTTATCAGATCAGTGAAGCATGAGTTCCTGTTGGTGAATCCATGGTGACTAATCCCAATGACCTTATCGTCCTCTACACGCCTGGGCACGATCTCCAGAATGGGCTGTTCCATTCCCTTTTCAGGTATGGAGGTGAGGCTGACAGGATGTATCTTCCCAGGTCGTCCTTGTCCTTTTTGGAGATGGCAGTAATGTTGACTTTGCTCCAGCCATTGGGTGCCTCTCCTGTTCTCCATGCTTCTGCACAGATAATGGAGGTTGGCTTATCAACATCTGCCAGCTCCCTGGGAACCCATGGGTGCATCCCATCAGAGCCCATGGATTTATGGGTGTTAAGTTTCTCTAGCTGATCTCTAACCCAACCCTCTGTGACCAGGGTGAAGTCTTCCTTTCTCCAGCCTTCCTCTCCTGCCTCTGAGGCCTGGGACTCCTCAGGGCTGGCTTCACCAGTAAAGACTGAGACAATGATGGCATTCAGTAGTTCTACCTTCTCTGTGTCTTCTATCACCAGGACACCCATCTGATTCAGCAGTGCCTCCACATTTTCCCAATCTTCATTTTGCTGCTGCAGTGTCAATGATAAGTGGGCCTTGGTCTTCCTTATCTCATCCCTGCATTCTTTGATTATGTTCCTATAGTCCTCCCACAGGGCCCTGCTCTTTTTTTTGCATCCCAGAAATCTCTTTTCTAGAAACTCTCTGCTCATCCATGCAGATCTGCTGTTCCCCTTGCTTGATTTCCTGCTTATAGGGCTACACTGATCTTGAGCTTGGAGGAAGTGATATTTGAATATTGACCGGTTCTCTTGGGCCTCCTTATCTTCTAGAAACTTATCCCATGGGATTTTTCTAAGTAGGTCTTTGAAGAAGTCAAAGGTGTCTCTCAGGAAGGTCATGCAGGATCCTGACTCCCGAGGACAAAGGGCCAATGTGTAAACAGCGAAAACAAGATAGTTGTGGAGCCAACCAAGGATTGTTGGTAGTAACAACCAGTGATTGTTGGTAACACACACTGTGAGAAAGAACCAGGTGTAGCTGGAGAAGGTGGCTATACAGAAGTAGGGCAGCACTTTTTCAGGACAAAGATCCTTGTTGTGACTCTTGGAGATAAGGACAACAGAGCGCAAGAACCAGAATGAGACTGAGAAGGGGGCATACATGGACTATAGGGAGGGATCAAGACCACTCAAGATACCTGAAGCCCTCTGACCCATTTTCAGAAAGGTCTGAAAGAACTGTGCATGATAACTAATTTGTATAGAAAATGAGAAAGTTTTCTCCATGGCAGGGAAAAAAAGGTATCCTCACAAAATCCAGGCACATGTGCACCACCTGTCCCTGGACCTGGAGCCATGCTGGAGACAGGACTCTCTCTCTGTGTCTCTTTTGCCTTTCCCCTCCTGTTTAAATCATCTCTCTGTCTCTCTCTGTCTCTTCCTCTCCCTCCCTCTCTCTCTCTCTCTCTCTCTCTCTCTCTCTCTCTCTCTCTAACTCTCTCCCTTTTGCCCTACCTCTTTATCCAAACCCCTTGCTGTGTACATATTCTAGGACATCAGGGACTAACTTGTATTAATTCTTATGCTAAGTGTGGAATTTACTAATTGTTTTGTAAGCTTCTGCAGACCATCTGACTTTTGTTCCTCCCTTCAACCACAAGCACCTACAAAACTTGGCTGTTCCCTTCCACTTAAGGACAGGACAACACTGTGACTAGTGATGGCAATACAATGTGCAAAAGGGCAAGCTTCCATGTGAAATAAGAACCTTTCAAACTAAGAGAAAATGGAGGTATAACAGTGTCTTTGTATCCTCTTGCAGCGGACAATGGATCAACAGAATAGGCATGATTTGGGTGTTACATCCATGGTTTATTGTAATTTGTGCTTTGAAAGGTGTGTAAATAACACATGATATTTCCTATTCTTATGATAAATTAAATACCCTGACAACACTGCAACCTTTTCATCTCTATTAATTACCCAATAGATATATATAATTTGCAGCTTAAAATTATTGTTTCAGACAGCATTAGATTTCTGCTCTTCTTAGGGCTGTCAAGATAAAATGCATCTGTAAGAAAGTCTCTGATAGAAAATCCAGATAATGACGTTGCAAATATTGATGCAGAAATCCTGTCACAAATGATGCCATCCATGCAATGTTAGATAGAAAACTTCAGGTGAAATGAGGATACTGACACAACTCACTTCCTTTTGTTAATATATAAAGTAAATAGTTTCTGATAATCATGACTCTGTCTCTGCACTGCCCTGAATAATTCAGAATTAAATTATTTTTACACTTGCCTGCAAGGAGAAACAAAATCTCGCTATTTTTCCTGCTCTTGTGAACTGGGGTTTTCACTGAGAGGCTGGTGGTAAATGCTAGAATCCACTATTTTGAGAGGTAAAACTTTTCTTGGAGACTGAAAATGGACAAGCCAGATCTGATGTGGAAAGTCTCTAGCTGCTCTTCTGGTGTTTCTGTACACAAGCAAGGTATTCTTGCACATCATCTGGAGAGCCAAGTATAAGAGGAACTCTCTGATGAATATTCTCAGGTTTCACATCCAGCACTGCTTCAGTCCCTGTAGTTGCCATCCCACCTGCCTGCTCGATGATGAAAGCCATAGGGTTGCATTCATAGAGAAGTCGGAGCTAGAAAGAAAGAGGAAACACTTGATTGCCTTTGGGGGAAATTACATCAAAGGATTTGCTAAAACTTAGCATTCCTTTTGTGATTTTAGAAAATACTGTACCAAACTTCAATTGACCTAAGTAGCAATGTCTTTCAGAGAGCCCTTCCTTCCCTCTCTTCTTCTCACCCTTTCTAAAGCTTTCTGCTTGGAGGAACAGTGCACCAACCTTACATCCAGGCATGACCATAATAATTTCCAAGCTGACATACAGATGCAGTACCAGCGAAGCCATATTTTCTAAAAAATGTCAAAAGTGGGTGTCCCGCAGGCATCAGCAAAACAGTTAAGCTGGCTAAGCTAACAGTACTGGGAAGCAAAAGCCAAAATATCTTCTCATATGGAGTCTTCACATCTTAACTCAGAGCTTGGGATAATCATGTTATGTTTAGTCAGGATATTTTGGAGTTTGAAACTTGATGCTCCCAGTTTCAAATTTCAGGATTTTATCGCTTCTTTTCAGAAATGTAGATAGATACTAGTGGCCTGAACTTATCCAGATGGTGGCTTCAGAAGGGGCTGCAGCTATTTATTAAAGGCAAAATTTCCCTTTTGGTTTGGACCCTGATATCTGTTTACTTTTTTTTTTTTAATATTACCTCTCGGGGTGAGTGTGTTCTGGTGGAATGCAAATTTATTTAGGGCATATGCCAAAAGTTTCTGTGTTTAAATGAACAGCGATGATAGCTGGTCAGTTCTGAACAAATATTATTTCAGTAGGTTTATCTGAAATGCTCATGTACAATAATATTAGCACATATTTTGTTTAAAGGACTCTTGACATGTACAAAAGAGGAAAAGCTTTCTGGGAAAAAGGAAGTGTGGAATGCTACTGTATATAGAGACAGAGAAATGGATTGAGCACAGGACTTCACTATCCATCATGCCTTTAGCACACTGCAATAAAACCATGATATACAACAACTTAAATAGCGCTGTATTACCTTCATTCTTGTCTTTAAAGCCCACTGAAGTGCTACTTCTGGTACAAGGACTCCATCTCTGAGGCAATATAGAACCAGTATCTTTCACTCTTTTTCCTATTGCTTGGTCCAATTCTGGAAGGTCATGAGCCAGCACCCAGCAGTGGTATCACCATGGAACCACATTTCAAGTTTCTTGTTGCTGAGCTATGACTATGCAATTTGAGGAAAGCAGTTTTTCATCAGGTAGCAGTGCAACTGCACTTAGGAATCTTCAGATGGGCTCTGTCTTCAGATAGGTTTAACATTTTCACCTAATAGGGAACTATCAGCCTTAAGTTTATAAAAATATTATTCAAAATATATAATTTGAAAATATTTATTTGTTGTCTTGTCCTGTACTGTTTATTGAGCATTTAGTTTTCTTTCTTCAACTTAAGCAAGGATCTGTACATTTTAGGACCTACATTCATGTAATTCGCATTTACTCTAAAGATTTTGATAAATTCCTTTAGATTCCAGTGACACTTGATTGTCTTCAGCTCTCTAACCTAGTGCACAGATGGTCTTTGCAGGGAAAGATGATCAGGGCACTTGCCACAAGAAAATATATATGTGAAAACAACCATATACATCTGCACTCTGAGATGGAAAGAAAACTTATTTTTAATGATAGTATATTTTACTTCTTCCATTACTCTCTTTACTGTGGCAGTTCAAGCCAGAGCAATCCAATAATAAATATGGGTTAGATCTATGGAAACCTTTATTTCTTTAAAATTATGTAAGTATTTTTTCCTTTGTACTTTTGTCCTGTTTTTCATTCTCTCTTTTCAACAATGGTTTAGTAGAGATTTCAAAACAAAAAGTTTAATTTGAAGAGGCCAGTCAGCGAATCCACTTTTTTCTCACACAGCAAATTCCTTTTTTTCCCTTTCTAGTATGTACAAACAGATCCACATCATTTAGTGAGAGCTTTTTGGGTGGTATTTTGTGGTGGTGTTTTTCCATGGGATGGTAATTCAAAAATTTAAGTAATTTTTGCCTGGACAAACATGCAGACATTTTTTGCTGTATATGTTGAAGATTATAATTACCCTGTTTTTGCTTTGAAGACCATTTGGACCTGCTGGTATTTTGGTAAATACAAGCTCACCATGATGAAACCAGTAGTCCTCTCTCCCTAAAGACTGTAGATATTGGGATATTCTGAGACCAGTGTGGGAGATGGGGCAGATTCCTTCATGTACCAGCCATGGATACAAAAACATTTAAATAGAAGGTGTTAAGTATGGTGTAGATCAGGAAATAATGTATTCTTGGAGTCAGAGCACCATGTCCAACCTATTGTGTACTGAGCCAATGATTTCCTAGGGATGACCTGCAGGTTACTGCTGGTCCACAGATGTATGACTAGGTCTCTTAAAACATATTTGTTTAGAAAGTTGATAATAAGGGTATTTGATATTGCAGAAGAGAAGTTGAGGTTGACAATGGTCCATGGTCCATCACTTTCAAAGACTCACTGCATTGCATTGCACTGCATTGTCCCAGTGCATTTTGTGCCAGCGTCCAAATGGGAACTTATATTTTCCTAAAATACTGCATGAAGCCCATGTTCCACTGTAATCACCTTTTCTGATCAGGTAGTAGAAGCCTGAGTTTGCAAAGCTGGTGATATAAGCTCAGTGTCCTTCGGAAACATCAGGTAGGAAAACCATTTTTTCTAGCATTGGAAAAAACCCTTTCTGGGGCTCAGCATATCACACTAGCTTGTGGGATAACTCTTGTTCCCAGTTTAAAGTGCAGAGGTTTTCCTTAGATCCATGTTGTATCTGCCAGCCATGCACAGTGCCTCAATGGGTTTCTTTGGTACTGAAATATTACCTTTAGAAAAATCATTAAGTCTTTTGTTGCAGTGAAAACCACTTGAGTATTTCATAATATAAAAACACAGAGGAAGTTTTCTGGCCTAAATAGACAATTGCCTAAATTTCTTTCCTAAATTCAACTGCTGACCGTCATTTTTCATTAATAATTTTTTCCAAAGTGGAACATTATTATTTATTTATTTATCTAAACTATTGCTCTGGTAATACCAGAGGTATTAGGATGGCTAAGTTCACCAGAAAGGAATTCAAATTACATACCTTTCCTTTAGGACTCTTCTGATTAGCAGGATACATGAAGATCCCACCGTACATCAAAGTGCGGTGAACATCAGCGACCATGGAGCCCACATACCTGGCCCCGTATGGGGAACTGCCATCCTGGAAAACATAGAGCAAAGCACAATATTTATCAGGCTAGACAACTAGTAACATGGCAAAATGTAATTTTGCTATGAAACAGGAACCAAAGCTACTTAAATCAATGACTGCTTATAGATACCGCAAACCCTGAAATCAGTCCTAAGCTCAGCCTTTTGTAAGATGTGATTGTCTACAGGGCTCAAAGATAAGAGTTTTAAAGAGCTGCATTCACAGTATGCAAACCAGATTTGGGTGCAAAATTTGGAATCAAACCCCAGCCTGTAAAATCCAAGGGACTGAAAACATCCTCACCTTATCAGAACAAGGCCAAAACCATTTGATTATTGATCTTTCACTGGTTCCTAAGCCAGAGCATGAAGAGTGGCGTCACTCCTCTACATGTCCAGAGGGGTCCAAGAGGACTCCAACCTTTATCTTCTAGCTTATTTGTCAGGTGGTGAAATTGTGAAATTGGTCATAGCATTCATTCAGCAGGTTAGTTTGGGAGATCGCGACTTATTAATGAATGTAATTTTCCTCGCAGCTTAGAAGTTGTTGTTGTTGAAGGACAGGCCATTTTAACAAGAGCAATCAAGGAAGTATTCATGTCAGTCTCAGGTCTGCTGGTCATAGAAATGGTTAGGTAGGAGATATAGAATACAAGCAAGGTGTCTTGAACAAATTGAAGTACATACAGTAGACCAAATAAGCTCCATTCAAGAAATTTAACATCACGATACTTTTATGAAGTGGAGATACAATATACGGATGTAAACTGAAGGAAAGCTTTTTAAGAAAATAATTTTCCTGATTGTTTCACATCTCTCAGTCTGTCTTCAATAAAGCTGAGGAGGAATTTTCATCTTCCCACATCATTACTAGAGACTGAACTTCAGGAAATTTAATACACATATATGTTCTGTATTACAGTGCTGAAAGTCTGAAAATATCTCAGAAGGGGTTTTTTTCTGTTTGGATCAGTTTCCTAACAAAAGATCTTAGCACTTTCTAAAAAGCTCATCCTGTACTTATACTACATTAGAAATCTACTACACTGTTCAGCAATGCCAGCTCCAGCACCTTCAGACACCATAATTTAGTCATCTTTCCCAGCAAAATCATAAGGTTGGCTGGGGAAAAAAATCCACGACTGGAAGGGAAATAGTGAAAAACATAATTCTATTTTGAATAATTTTTTCAAATTGTTCAATGTGACTGTGAAGAATTGATAATTACTCTCTGTTAAAATGGAAAAAATTCTCATGAAATTACAAATTATAAAGCAACAGAACACTAGGAAGTTAAGTTCTATGCTGCTAAACATAAGACCTGGATTTTTGATATAGCTGGTAATAAAATCGGAAAAGAGACCTATTCCAGGCTATGTAATAACCCTTGGTCAACCCTACATATGTTGTTTGTATTATTCATGTTGCACACATTAGAAGAACTATGAAAAATTCAGAAGAAAACAATGCAAACTATGAAAGACTGATGGATAAGACACAGCCTAGAACTTTTGCATTTAGTTTTGTTTAAATCTGGTCCTATTAATTGTAGGCACAAATGAACAAAGCTTTTTATTTATTGCATATTTAGGCTTCAAATGATAGCTTCTCCATCTCACAGCTGTTTGTACTCATGCCTTTGCAATTGTTAAAGTCTGACACCAGGAAAAACCAAACACCTTTACAGGTATTAAAGAGAGACAATTGTGAGTTTTCAGTTAAAGTCTGGGAAAGATGTGGGTATAGTCTCAAACAATGTTTAAAAATACAATCAAAAGAAGGATTTTTTTTTTGTGGTTTTAAAAGGTGATGAACTGAGTCTTAAGAACAATTTGTTGAACACTAAGAAAAGCCATAACATATTAACAAGCAGCCCTTGAACCAGACTGCTAAGGATTGCTTCTATGGTATTATCAAATAAGGACTCTGTAAACCACAGGTATGAAATTTAGTGACCATGAGCTGCACAGCTGAGCCATCATCTGACAGGTTGGAATGTGTAGATTTCCTATTCACAGGCAGATTATTTACATAATTTGTGTGTACATGGACTGTATTATGCAAAGGATGCTTTGTGGATTCCCTTCCAACTCAGGATATTCTAAGCTCACGAGATGCCACTGACAATTTTAGTTGCTTCTTACCCAGATAGGTATTCAGCAGCTAGAGACACAATGCTGAGAAAAATACAGATAAGTTCCTCCCTCCTGATAAGGTTATCAGTGGAACTGCATACTGAAATAAAATTTTTACTTCCCTTAGCATATAGCTGTCTGCATGGGAAGAAATAATACTCATTTTAGTTAGTGAACTGTTAGTTCTTGTTTCTCCAGTTTTGTTGCTCATGCATTTTTTTTACCAATAAGAAATTTAATAAGTTGCATGCATATTGGCATATTGCCCAGGCATTCTTCTCAAACAAAATAATAGAGCATGAATGCTAGACAGGTTCATCCCACGTTCTCAGTAATGCCAAGCTCTGTGTTTGCTCAATAAGCATTTCTGATTGTTTAGTTAATGCCAATGAAAGAGCTGGAGGACCTTCATGTTCCCTTGGTCAGCATCCATGTTGACTAAACTTGTGGCTACTCTTTTTTTACCCCTTCTGCTACTTTTTCTTTTTTGTTTGACTCTAAGGAACAAAAATGAGTTTTTTGTTCCTTTCACAGATAAGTCCTGTGATTTGTTTTCTTCACATTCTGATAGAAGTAAATTTTACATTTCTTTCTTCTACTGTTTTCTGACAGACCTGTTCTTCCATAGCAGAACAAGACCAGGTTTTTCTTATATAAATATGATTACTTGGGGGGGGGAGGGGGGGGGGAAAATAGATTTTTTTCTACAGGCTACAACAGCAACATCCTGCATCCCTTACTCCACATACAGATGCAGTGAGAAAAGGATAGTAGTTTTACTAGCTTTTTTGTATCACTTGGACACAGCTTGGCTAGTTGACAGAAGAATGCTTCATACTGAAATATGCTGCTGAGGGCAAGTTTTTAATGTCATTGCTGAGACAAATTCTTAACTAGGGAGTCTCAATTGGATAGCTCTCATCATCAGCAAGCTGTGATGAGACTCAACTTCTCTTGTGCCTGACTGTAGGAAACAAAGATAAAAGTAAGTGTCATAGCAAAGTGTGACAATGTCCACAGGGTATTTAAAATTCTACCAGTGCCAGAGAGAAGCTAGGGTCTTGCAGCCATTATGGGAGGAAGAACCCATTTTGGGGAGGAGTTATAGTAAAATTTGTGCAGAGAGGATTTCTGGCCCAGCAGCAGCCACTAAGCATTGCAGACTGGAGTAAACATGTTAAATTACAGACAACTTTGCAAACAGGAGCTTGCTCTTCAAACTGCTTAAGCAGCCGTGTGATTTTGTCATGCTTAATAAAAAATCAGCTTCACTTTCATACCAGAAGATATGTGGTTAGAGATACGTTTCCCTCTGCATGATAGTAGTAGGAGGCTTAGGTCTGGCCTGCAGAACATCTAGCATTTTTCAAATTTATGCCTTAGGTAAATGCTGATCCGCAAGAAAATTTGAGGGTCAATGCAGTTTTGTAGTCCGAACTGTCTGATCTGGGACACTGCTGTGAGATAACAAGGGGAAATCTCTCTTCTACTCATAAATGGTTGATTTTTAGTGTTTTGTTGCTAATGACAATGATATAGAACATAGGACATCTTGTGGAAAACACTGCACTTTTCCCTGTTATATTTTTAACTTTTCAGTTTTTCATGGCAATGTCAGAGAGTCATCTGAACAGCATGTTGACCTAGAACCACAAAAAGGAGTTAATAGAGGTAAGATCTAAGGTAGAAAAATGCAAAAAAGTGACAAATAACTAAAACTGATTCCTAGTCTCTTGGCTTTTAGTGGCCAGAAGAGTATAGGGTGAATGATCTTCCTGAACAAGGAGGTGTTCCAGCATGCCCATACGTCAGTTTCTCCTCAGGTCACAGGCAGGGGATATTCAGCAGACACCCTCACTACCCTTCTGCATGCATGCTGGGGAGAAGGGGACAGAGACTGACACTTTGAAAATCTCCACCTGGCTCCTGTAGGGAAGGTAGGAACACCACCAATGTGGCTGCAGCTGGGCAGCCTTACAGATGAGGCCAGGAAGCACATTTCCTGCTACAGAGAAATGGTAAAACCTTTTCTGTCTAGTCCTCCCCTATATGCAACTACAATGTCCTTTCCAAATCAAGGAACTGAGTTATGCTGTTTCCAAAACTCAGGTTCATAACAAGCTTCAGATAGGCGGGGCACTTCCCTGTGCTTTGTGGCCATAACATTTGTCCCTCTGCTCTTCTCATGCTGACAACTGTACATCTCAAAGCAGCAAAAAATGTGACTGTTCAGCACAACTAAGAAGATTTCCTGTGCCTCAAATAACCCATGCACTTCTGTACTGCTTACTTTAAAGCAACAAAAATATCTGCCAACATCTATTGCATTAGATGAACAATTTCAATAGATTTTCATCAAATGATGCACAGATTTGAGATAAAATAGTGCTTGCAAATGAGTTTTTTCTGGTACATCCTAACTTTATAATTTAGTAAGTCACATGATAGAGCTGTCCTCATTGATCCTGTGGGGAAATACCTCTGTCTGGTCTTTCCACAGAGTTTGAAATATCTTCAGTCTTTTTCTAGTTGCCTGGGGTTGATGCATTTGTTTAAGAACTTTACTTTAAACAACACTTTGGTGGTTTGCAAAAACACAAATTAATGAATCCAGTCTTAGTGCGTTATACTGAATACATGGCCTGGTATAACACCAGCAGAATGAGAAGCACAGATGTTCTTCACTTTCCCAGCTGGATTAGGTTTCAGGAAGTAAGAAAGTTGTGTTGTGGGTTTCTGTTTCTCTCACAGCTGAACTGAATGCAGACTTTGGAGTCTCAAAAAAATCTCAAATATTCAAAGTTAATATATTTAGAATGCTGTGATGTTAGACTTTCTGTAGCTACAGTCTGGGTAATATGAAAAGGAGGGTTTGATATTCAGTCAGTAGTCTTGCAGCTATAGCTGATACGGTAAATCTAGATTTAGCTCAGAAGGAGGAGCTTATCATGGGACTTATCATAGTTTAAATGCTTACTCATTATATTTCCCTTTTACTGCATCCTGAGGTTTTTACTGAATCCATTTATTTAATACAAACCATATTGCAAGTATCCTTGACAACTAGTAGCTTAAAAATAAGGACCTTTTTTTGATAGGAAAAGCTTTAAAAACAGCTTCCTGACCAATTTAAATCCTGAGTTAATCCACATCACCGTATTTCATTATGAACTACTCTTCACAGACACACTTTCTACAGAACTTCCAGCTTTCCTCATTGAGAGCTTCTGTCCTGTCCTCCTAGCATTGATAAGTTAATATCAAACTGTATTTGTCCAAGGAAGTTCATCAGACATGGGGTATCTCTCTTTTAACCACCAAATATAGTGACTTTGTGCCTCACACCATTTGTTTAGGTTTTCTCCCCAGCCTACAGGTTGGTTCATGCTCCATATGATGCAAGTAGACTGTGCAAGAATGATACTGCATTTTTCAGATGCAAGAAGGTACAAGAAGGAGAAGGTGATGCCACCCAGATTCCTGCAAACACCTTCTGTGCAGCACATGGAACCTAGCCCTGAATGCCCAGCTGCACACATTACTGAACTGCACATCCAGATAAAGCTAGAAAATGAGGGTATCCCTAAATTTGTTTATTTAAAAAATTAAATTTTGAGGGTATCCCTAAATCCCATGCACATTTCCAGAGTTTTGTTGAAAGATTTAGTTCTTGGGCACATTTCCCTTTACACAAACAAGCTATGACTTTATTTACCAAAGTCTAAGTTATAAAAGATGTCAGGATGCCAAAAACCCCCCTCCATTACATGCATATCCAAAATGGACCAGCTGGTATGAAAGGGTCACATGGGTCTGAACTCAGGAAGACCTTCAAATAGTTTTCCATCAGCCAGGACTGCATGGAATGCAGTGCTTGCCAGTGCACGGTACATTGGGTATAGTGATAATATTTCCTTACCTCAGGGAATTTTTTCTTTTGCAAATATTCTGTCATTGCAGGATCAAAATACTTTGCATACCCTTCATTGAGACTGTATACCTTCCCCTTCTTTTTGATTTTAACATCTCTGTCCACCAAAATAAATTCACCAAGACCCTGCAGGACAGGATAAATGAGGTATTAGCAGGCAGCAGAAAATTTTGTTTAATTTCTGTAACAGTTGTCACACTAGCCATGGCAGAAATGCTAGCACAGCTTGATTCTTTCAGTACCAATCTAGTGTATAAACTGACAATATTTCAAAAACAGCAGAAAGCAGAGAATTTACATTAAATTAATGAAAATCTGTCGCGTCGGTACTATAAACAAAACCCTATTGAAGTAGAGTATCAAAAGAACACCAATCAGCCCAGAAAGCAGATGGATCATGAATCTCTGTCTTCAAATCATAAGACTGCAAATTAAGAAATGACACTGCCTTCTGATTTTTGGACTCTTTTGCCTGTCTTGTGTAATAATTTAAAGTGAATGTGGTCAGCTGCACCCATGTGTTGCTGTCTGCAGTTTGATTTCAAATTTCACCTTCTCTTTCTCTGTCTCAAGCAGAGCAGTTCATCTCCCACTTCTTTCCACTTGGAATGATACTATTTATAAACATTACAATAAGTTTTGGTAATAATCCATCCTTTTAATTAAAAAAAACCCCATAAAACAATAATAATAACTATGTTATTTCCCACATTTAATCCTGGTTTTACAAATGAATGATCTTCTCACAGTCCCACAGTAACACTCGTTGTGTTCCTGGGCACTGTAGAGTGGCACATGTTCAATTGCACAGGCATTGTTGTGCTTTTGCTAATTTTTGGTTATGCAGCTTAGGTGACAGCCATAAAACTACTGCACTCAGGAAATTAAACATCACTTGCCTCAAGCTATCAAAAAAATGGTCCTTGCCTCGGGTAAGCAGTGAACATGCTGGTGTTCTTATTGAGACAGAAAAATCATGAATAAAATAAACACAGATTCCTTTAAGTGAATATAAAGACACAAATTAAATTTTCATAAGTGTTGGTTTGAATGAAGACATTTTCAAACACTTAACTAAGAATTTAAGTCAATTTCACTTCTATTGAGTAGGAAAAAAACAAGCAGGTATTGCAATCTCATATATTATTATATACTTGTAAAGAGTAGGCGGGATGCTCCAGGACATGGAAAAAAGAATTGTTTAAAGGGGATAAATGACAGAGACAAGGATTAACAAAAGTAAGTACAACCAAGCACAGAGAGCCCTAAAAGACAGTGGCAATGTGATTAAAACCATGACTGTACCGGATCCAGCATGAAGCAGTCCACTCCTTGCCCTGTGGAGAGGGCAACCAGCGTAGCACTACCATACAGGGCATAGCCTGCAGCAACAATACTGCGTCCGGGCTGTAAAGCATCTTTTTCAGAGGGCTCATCGTCTGTTTCCTGAGGAAAAATTACCATTGAACCAAAGGTTAAATTCTGATAATGAACAATAAAAACAACACTTCAATAATAACGTATGACAGATTTCCTTTTTCTGTCTATGCAGGCCTTTGAAACATAAAAACAAGAGATTGTTACACACCCCTCGTTCAGGGCAAGTTTGGTACAGGTACATACACATGCTGGGGTAGGATGCTGAGAGTTTGTTATTTTATACTTGTCACGCAATCAATATGATACATGCCACAAAGCTGATCCCTTAGCATTATATCCCCAGCTATTACCTGAGGATCATCAGAAAACTGAGACAGAGCAGAGATACTAATTTTCTGTAAATGTAACATAAGCTGCCATATTGACACCCCTCAGAGGGAATATCTGAGAGATAAATGCTGTAATTAACATTACAGAAAAAATGCTTCCATAGTACAGAATAAAAGGGTATATGGTGCAACATATGATGGAAACAAGTTTTTACATTGGTCTCTTCTAGTGAAGGGATGCATAACTGAAGTGATATAAGTGCTCATCTATTATATACAAATGCCCACCATATTATATACAAAATAACAAATGTGTTTGGTTATGTAAAATGTGCATGTGTGCAGGTACTCATCTGTAACTCTACATAGAACATTCAGGTGGCATTTTACCTCATGCTTTTAATCAATTTGTTACACTTGTATTTTGATTTGGCACTTTGGTTATCATGGAGCAGCAGTAGCCCAAGGAAACAAGGTACAAATATTTCCAGTCAGCTTTAGGGCTGTGCCTCAGCTATGGCTTACAAGAGTTTGTCTAATGGGGTAGGTAAGGAGGGCAGCCAACAGTACTTGGGAAGGCTGGTTACAGCCTTTATCTCCTGATGCTACAAAATAGGTAGAGATTGCTTGATATTAATGCTTTCTTAAAAGTCCATCAGTTGTGGTGGGTCTTGTATGGATGTTTTGGTGGTGGTCCATGGGGAATTGAAAAGAAACACCCCCCTTTCTTCAGGCTCTGACTTAATATTTTATTGTTCCCAACTCAGTTTCTCAGTGATTGCACAGGCTCATTTAGACTGAGTAGCAGCTAAATAGAAACAGCAGGTCTAGCCCTAAATACCTGGTTAAAAAAATTAAAATCCATGAAGACTGTCTTGTGTAGAAAATAAAATATTTGCCCATCAGTGTTTTAGTAAGGTGTCCCCATTCATCGTTGTTTGCCAACACCTTGAGGAAAACTGCGATGTTTTTATATTTCTTGGTACATAAAGATAGTAATTTCACATCAAATTGTTTTCATTTTCAGCTGAGAGACTTCATTACTTAAGTCACTTACAGTTTTTAACTGCATTTTGCTCAAGTTCTTTTATTACTATTTTGCCAAGTCCTTCTGTGGAAATAAAAATCCAGTTGACAACCAGCTCATCATGGGAAATGAAATATAGCATGTACAAATATATGTGGTATTCAGTCTGTTTAAACTATGTAAAGCTGCTTATTCTGGGAGTTTATGATGCAGATAATGAAAGAAGACTAGTTTAAACTTTTGTTTGCATATTTCAGAGCTTTGAAAATTGACTAATAGTAACTAATACTTTGCAAAACAATCCTTGCAGTACCAACTATTATGGCCTAGGTAACTTCATCTCTTTGAAAAATATACCCCTATGGTACATACATCACACCATTAAAAGCAATGGCTGTCTATAGTAGACTAATTATTTCAGTATCAAATGCAGAATTAAACATTCATTTAGACAGTTAGTTTCAAGAATATTATGGTTGTCATAGTTTTTTGTATGCTCTTCTCATTAAAGAAAAAATATTTTTTTCTTTACATAGTATAAAGTGGTTTGTTTTCTAAAATACAGTATATATACAACACACGTGACTTTGGGTTATATATGATATTGTTTTAAAATATATTTTTTCTGAGATGAGGCTTTCAGTCCTATTTCTTAAATGCATTTTCTATGTTAATATGACTGAGAAACGATATATTTGTTGACTATTCTGAAAAAAGCAGAGGAACTCTTCCCTCAAGGTATATAGTCGGTTGGGCTGAGTTCACGTGTTTTTTCATCCTTATTCACAACTGTGTTTCCAAGAGCTAGCTTCCAAAAAGAAGAAGAAAAGAGAAAAGATTTTGCAGAGCTAGTTAAAATGTGAAAAAGCTACAGATCAGCTGATACTTCAGTGCTAGGATTGCAGGAGTTTTGTCCTGCCAAGTACCATGTACTGTTAAACAAACCAGGGAATTAAGCTGGGCAGTACACACTGATAATTGCTATTTTCTCTTTTCTCTCATGTACAGATGGATTTCCTGTCCATTATATTTTGACTATGATGGTGGTAGTGAAATACCTTTAGAGACTTTATGCAAAACAATAAAATAGACAGATGGACTATGAGTTACAGTGACTCTTGTCACTATAACTCATAATTGGTGTGAGGCTGGTGAAACAAAGGCTGCAGAGTTTGGCTATAGGGGTACCCTCAGGTGATATCTGAGTTTAAATTTTTTTGTGTTTGCGATTTGCCTGACATCACATGAGGGAATTCTCATCAGCACTGGGAGCAGCACTAAAATGACTTGATTTCCAGGTCTTCATTTGAATCATGTGTTTCATGAGTAGCCTTTATGTTTTTACTGAATTCTTACACCTTCTCTGAGAGGGACTACATGAAGGGGAGGGCATTGTCCTCACGACAATTGAAGGGTAGCAAATAAAATCCATCAGAGGCATTGGGCAAAGTTATAAATTAAAACCAAAATGAAACAAAGCAAGAGAGTTTCATAGCATATTTGTGCAGTATGACTTAAGGATTGTAGATTTAGCTCAGTGACATGAAAACCTGGGAAGAACCCAAGTAAAAAGCATTAATTGTCACCACATCTTAGACATTTTGGCAGTTGAGAGTCTCTCAGTGGCAGCAGCTGATTCAGCAAGGCTCCTCCCTAAGCCCCCCTTTTCTGATGTTTCTGATTTTCAACTGCACCACCCTGGTCTCAGAAAGCAAAGGCCAGGTGAAAAATTAAATAAGATGAGATAGTATTTATTTCCTTATGGGTTTTTCTAAGAAACTGATAGAGTGCTTTTCTGACATGATGAAATGTCCCCTCCCACTGTGGTGGAAGCTCTGGATTGGGAGCAATTAGACAACCGTTTTCAGGATTGAAATGTATTGTCCAAGTCTGGCTTTTCTGTAAGAGTGCTTATTATCTGTTTTGGTTTTTTCCTAAAATAAGCCAAATGTTTCTGCTTTGGAGAGTGTGCCATTGGAAAGGCACACTGAATGTTAAAGTGAATGAAGTTAAAGTGAGACATGGTGAGAAAATCAGTCAAGAGCTCATCTCAGAACTGGTAGATGCTAAGGTTCATCCTTTGGAATCACAATGGTTCTACTTTTCAAAAAATGTTATTCATGAATCTTAAAAGGCCTAAAATTATGTTCTCTTTCTTAAGGGATACTTATCAACTGGAATAAATATCTCACTTTTATTCTTTCATACTACCCTTTAGTAACAATCAATAAAGCACTTCTTATTTAATAATTTCACAGGAAAATGCTATTGTCTACTGCAAATATTGGGAGATGCTGTTGTCATTTAGGGTATATTTGGCGAGATAACTGAAAAGGGTAGAGGTTATGCTTAACATAAGGGCACATTTCATAGATTTCATCGGCACAGATGAGCTCTTTTCACTGCAAAAAGCAAGATACTGCATGGTACTGGAGGTGGTCCAGGAAAAAAATCATACCCAGGCACCATCTCAGTGTTGTCTGGCCTGCACAGCATCCGTTGTGTGGGTAACAGTGCAGACAGCCAAATTCCAGGACTTGGCTTGTGCCACAGCCCTCTTGAGGTTGTGCCATAACTATTTGATTCACTAGTAGATGCATGTTCTCAACAGCGATGACTATTGTATTACCTACAAGAGATGCAAAACCCAAGGACTAGCCAGATGAAAACTATGAGGTAAAAAGTGAGAGACTTGAAAAACATATCTTCATTTCCTTGAAGTGTAACATTTGAGTCTGCAAAGACTTCTTTGAAGTCACAAGTGCTGTAAACTGTTATTTCACAATAGCAATGGCTGAGGGTCTCCCACAGTCATATGACCGTGAGCTCAGGCTTTGGAAAAAACACCGACTGCTGGGAGATTAGCACACAAATCACAAGACTTGGCATGACTGTAACTCTCAGTGTTTGTAATTGGCTGCGCAGCTCCTGCTCTGTGTAGCCCCACGGGAGCAGACATGTACCGGGCCCCATGAATGTAGGGGATTGCTTCCTCCAGCCCCCAGCATCTCCATACTTATGGACTCCCATCCATGACAGGCCCAGCAGCTGGCGCTGAGAGGCCACACGGTACGGTCCAGGGCTGCCAGCCCCGCAGCGGGTGTCCAGGAGGACAAACACTCACCTAATGCTGAGTCAAGCATCACTGAAGGAGATAACCAGCTGCCCCGGGGGTGAGAGCCTTGTAGTTAAGTGCCTTTGTGTGTGGAGGAAGGAAGTGCTTTCACCTAAAAATTTCACGGGGCTGGGTGTCCCCTTCCTGTGTATTCAGGCAGCATTTTAGCACGCGTGAATATCAAGTGTTTGTCTACTCTTTCTAAGGCTCCCTTTTGCCCAGAGACACCTAATGGACCATAGAAAGAAACTAGGCAAGGTTGTGAACTCAAGATGTTTTGCTTTCACCAAGCAAATCATGCCATGTATGATTTGCTCCTCTTACCTTTTTGTAGATAGCAAAAATTGTTCCTATTGGTGCCAAGCAGTCTATATTGGATGAACCGTCAAGGGGGTCAAAGCACACCACATATTTACCCTAAAACAGAAGTGACAAGGGAACCATTTAATGATACGTTGCTTCACATTATTATTTCCTTTTACTTGAAAACTCACATGTTTTTATGTCAGCATTTAGCCCTCCAAGTGTGCCTGATACAGCTTGTCAGAGAAGGCTGCACTGCTGACCCAGCTGGCCCTGCAGCACAGCAACAACTCCCCGAGGGCCTGCCAGAGAAATTGGAGAGGACACGTTTCTGCTCAGACAGCACAAATAGATGGTAGAGAGGAGCAGTCCTCTGCTGCCAAGCAGCGCAAGAAATTGTTTAAAAGCAAAAGGACAGACTCATTCTGGGAGCAAGTATCTTTCTTGAACGAACATGTTTTGTTTTGCTGCTTTTTTGCTGCGAATGAAAGGATTTCGCTGTGTTGTGGGGTTTGAGGGCAAGAAGGCAGAAAGAAAAAAAATCTTCGGGAAAGGGCAGGTTACATCAGCAGGAACAGTAACTCGCTGTAATAGGATCCCCTCCTGGGGGAAGCCTGATGAAGCGGTCAGGTGTTTCCTTTGGACATGTAACATAACACCCAGTTCTGCCAGCCTCTCATCTCATTTTATCTTGCTAAATACTAATGTAATCCAAAACCATCGCACCGGTCGTCAGGGAATGTAACAGTACACTTACACGTAGGATTTGGGATGTGTTAACAAGCTTAAAAATAATTATTCTCCCCCCCCCCTCCCCTTCGCAAAACTTTAATAATAATTGTACTCTCCACATCTCTTTCAGCTGTTGAAATCATGCCACCCTCGAAAGTAATTAATCAAAACAACACAGAAATGGTGCAAATTTCCTGAATTCTCCCGGGAAGGGCTGAGTTTGGGGGCCGGGGCCAGGTTTCATACTTGAAGCAAGAGTGCCACCTGCTGCTGCCTGAGCCGACAACCCCCCTGAGCGCCGGAGCTGCACAGACCCGCTTGTCTTTCGGGGTGATGATGGCCTCCTTGTTCTCCTCTGTCACCAGGACACAGGTGCTGTAGGAGGACTGGAGCATGTTAATCACCAGGGAGTTGGATAATACATCCAGCTTCTTCACCTCATCACCTGTCACGTTCACAGTGCCAGCTATACCAAACCTACAGAACAGTAAAAATGTCAGGAAACCTGAAAGAGGCCAACATTACAGGTTTTCAGGAAAAAAAACACCATAACAAGTCTAGGTTGTTCCTTCGTCTTATCTTCCTACACCTTTTGATAATCTTTGGATGAAACAGCTAAGGTGCATTATAAGACTGTTGCTGCTGCAGAAAATAAAAGCATGCTCTTTATGCTCTTTGAGGCCTTAGGTGGGTCCTTTTGCTCCTGTGTGGATGCTCTTCAGGCCAGAATCTGAATTTACAGCCCAGTGGGCAGTACCAGGCTTCCCCAGCAGCCTCATGAAGCAGCTGGCTGCAGTTTTGAGAAAGCAGAAAGTGCAGCAAGCATCTGCAATAATTTCTGCCACTAGCTGCTCGGAGTACCATGGTGGCCCTTTAACCCACATTCACTCAGACCACTGCCAGCCCCAAATCAGGACTTTAAAGGCATCCCTGGGGAATTTGCCATATGGAACTGTATCTCAGGATCAAGGTCTGTTTTATTTGGTGATCCTCAGCTGAGTTAGGATGACGCTTCTTTTTCCTATCTCAATTTTAGCAAAATACTAATGGACATAGTATAGTAGTATATATGTTTCTGAGACTTCCAGTTGAAGAAGCACTCTTTAGGCCCAATGTGCATGTTCTGAGCATCTTAGAAATATGAAAAGCATCCAGGGAAAAGCTTTTTTTATTCATTTAGAGAAAATAAACTTTTTTTTTTTTTTTGGGGGGGGGGCGGTGGGGATGGGGCAGGGGCAGGTGGGGGAAAGGGAGGAGGAGAAAGAAACAAGTAATTAATCAAACAAGTAATTAATCCGTAGAAGGTTGTTGGTCAGTGGCAGGCCTGAGCTGGGAGTGGAGTACGTCTTTTGTCTTTCTCAAAGCTCAAAGCTGCCTGTGTTTTTCAGAAGTACTGAGTATTTGGGACATTTTATTTTTGGGTGCCAAATTTAAGATTTTGAAAAGGACCATGATTTTCAGGGAATGGTAAGTACCTATTTTCCAGTTAGTGTGTTTTCAGGCACAATCACAGCTCAAGTCTATGACTTGGAAAAAGTTCTCCTTCACTTTTGAATTGAAAATTTGTCAAAAATTCATTAAAGAAAACACAGCATTAAAGAAGACACAGTGTCCTATTCGGAGGGAGTAGAAAAATCAGAGCTCTTTAACTGCACAAATGCAGATGGATGCAAGCCACTTTCACAGTGGTTGAAAGTTTGCCATGGGAAAACTTTGAAATTTCATGGTTAGTTTCAATAATTTGAATGGTGCAAGTTACTAATTTGTATGCTTGGATACTTTAGATATTTTTGAGACAACATCTAAAGCTTTTTGTTCAGAAAAAAATAAACATTTGCTCCTTAATGTAATGGATGGTTTGTTTTTTTTCTGGAAGGGGAAGAAGAGTTACTGTTATTACTGTTAGAGGTTATTCCACCTCTAGCCTATCAGTTTCTCTGCTGATACAAACTATTTCAGAGGTTGTCTATATAAAGATAAAAATTATGTAAAAGCAACACTTCCTTTAAGTCAAGGAGACGAAATAGCTCAGTTTCACCTAGTAATGACATAGATAAAGCAGAGTTTAAGAGTAAGGGCATAGGAGACTGAAACTGTGGTTCACTTTGAGTATGTCTCCTGTCCTCTCTAGGCACTATAAAGTGAGGGCAATAGTTCTGAGACATTAAATTAATTAGATGATTGAGGACTTGGATCAAATAATCAACAGAAGCACAAAATTCGCCCCCCCCCCCCCCCCCCCCAACACTTAGGGTCACACATTTCAGTGTTTCTGTGGGAGGAAAGGAAACCTCAAATCCTAGAACAAATAATAAATGTTGACTTTCTTTCACAAATATATTCCTGGCCTCTTTCATGCATGCAGGTGTAAGTACATACTGAGGCATGTTCAGAAAAATATCTTTCGACACATATCAAGAACTTTCTATTTTAAATGCATGCTTTTATTAGGGCATTTCATATCTCTGAATTCCTTCAGATAGATCACCATTAAAAGACTTAGACTGATGTCTATTGCACTTATCTATATGGAACAACTCAGTACATTCCAAGTTTTGTTAAGGCCATTTTTTATTCCATCTGCGAAAGCACTAGATGCCAAATTGTTGGTTTTCATAGAGGGCCTTTTGAGACTCCCTGCCTGTAACCCTGCATGTGGGATACTGCTTGAGGAAGGAAAGAGAAATGAAGCCAGGTATGGCAGTGCATGGAATTTCTCTCAGGGCTGTTGCTTTAGAGCATTTCTTATACAGCAGACAGGCAGAAAATCAGCTTCCCAAGATAAGCCAAGCCCTGACTTGTACAGTTCAGTAGAGGGCTTGGATGTTAGCAGAAAATATCACAGTGAAATATTCTGCATTAAAAATATCATGGTGTGATTTTTGACAAATTCACAGTAGATATAAAAATAGATTAGTATAAACAAATGCAAGAGATAACAAGGTGAGCATTGCATTGAAATTCTGTTCTGACTTAATATTTTAGAGTAAAATATTATATAACAGAGGTTAGTTTAAATGTCTATCTTGCACCCCATATTAAAATGCTCCAGAAAGAAAGCTCTCCTGCTTCCCACTCTTGATAATCCAGGGTCTGGCCTTACTCAGCTTAAAAATGGTACTTCCAAGGTATTTATGAATCCCTGCCCACTCCCCAGCCTTGCTATGCCAGTGGCTGTCTCCCTGCCTCCTCTTCCTCCCAGTAGGGCAAGGTAGGACTCACATGTGGGCAAGGCCTGCCTTCCTGACAGCAGAAGAAATGGCCTTTATGGCAGTCAGCATGGAGTTGAGCAGCTGTGTCAGCTCCCCCGTTGCTCCCTTTACGCGGCGTCCCTTCTCCATGACAAATCGTGTCAGTGTCAGCATATCCGTCTCAAAGGGGCTTTTGTCGGTCATTTTTGTGGGGTACCAGGCCTCCTTCTCAGCTGGACAAGATGCTCTCTTGCTGTGTTGAGATCCTGGGTAGCTGTTTTATTTTGAGGTGAAGCTGTGTTTGGCTGTGTTGCTGGTCAGAATTTATTAAGATGTTTCTGAGACCATGTGATTGAGTGCTCAGAATAACTGCACTCCATGGCTCCGCTGGGATGCAGGAAAGGAGCCTGAGACAGGACTACAGCTGAACAACTACTGCTCGTCTGGGGCCCCTGCACTGAAATTAGCTCTGTGCAGATCTAGCTACATATTCTCACTGTACATCTGACTGATTATAATGCAAAACTCTTGCTGGCAGCGTTCTTGGAAATGGATTTCCTGTAGATCCTGTTCAGCAACTGGTTCAGCATAGCCAAGGCTATGTTTACAGGGCAACAGGAATGAAAGCACCAGACACCAGAAACCATATGTGCCACAGTGTCCCACAGCACTGTGACTCCAGAGAGTGAAGTTCCCTTCCCACAAGTCTTCTTTCTTCACTCACTTTTGGCCTCCACCCTGAAGGAGGGTTTTGAAGGGGTGCATCTTGACACGTGTTTCCTAAAGTGTTTTATTTTGCTAGTTGGTCTGCTGCAGTTCCATTTCAATGATTTAATTCCTTGTCTGTGTTGTTTGTAATACTGTAGTGCTTGAATGAATGAGTATTGGTTAGCTGTGGCTTGATTAGCTACAAAGTGATTATGTCTCCAATAATTTACAAATAAGGCTTCTCTGATTTAAGTGTGTCAGTGGCATAACTCACAAAATGAAATTTTATGTTGGCTTTCATGTTGTAGTGCACCATGTAAATATAGCAATGTCCAAATTTGCAATGATGCTGCCAGTAACTCCTTACAAGAAATATCCTAGGAACACAAGGTGCCAATGTGAAGGTAGACAGAAACTCTCCAAGTAATGTATTAGATTTTGCATTAGATACATGCTGTCTGAAACACTGGAGTTATGGATTTTAATTACAGCACTGTCTTCCCACTCTGATTAGGCAGTAAGAGAAACTATATGCTGTTACATGTTGTAGCCTTCATTTTACTTAGTAGCAGCACTCTTATTTTAAAGTAGAAGATACGGAAAGCCCCCCAGCAAAACAAGAAAATCTGGAGTAACAGAAGAAAAGTTTTATTAAGATTCATTGCTATTGCTTTAACCCAAATTACTGCACCAAAATCTTGCCAAGAAGACAAAACCAAAATTCAGTATCAAAACATATACCTAATGTGTTAATAGGAACTGCAGCTGAAGCATTTCTTCAGATTTTCCTAGAAGTGTCTCTTCATCTATGAATTATTTGTAGGGTTTTAGAAGTATTTGAATGCTAAGGTTTTCTAATTTGAAATCAGCTACAAGAAAGGCTTTTAGAATCAACAGCCCTGAACACTAGCCACAAGCAGAAAGACAGAGTTCAGTGCTGCTTCCATCCCATGTGCTTAGCTTTGGGGATACTTTTCCATTTCTGCTCCAAGGTGAAGAAAGGACTGGTGAGCAGAGTTGCTCAGATGGAGCAACAGGCAGGTTTTATACTACATCGTCTAAGGCAATGGTTGAAGAAGAAAGAAATCTTGAAGATTTCTCTTTTCTACTACAGTGATACAGTTAAATGTATGGGATACTGTTCACATCACAAGACGAATGTTACACAGCATATTCTGCCTGGTTGGGAGACTTTCTTCTTTTGAACAGACTGTGTAGAAAACCAAAAGTAATGTATTTGTAGGGAGCTTTGGGATAGCACCTGGTAGGATCAAGAAAAGAAAGGTTCATATTATACATGTAAAAATACCTGCTGGTTTAAAGTACAACCATTAAATTCTGCACATTATTTCATCATCATGGCAGCTGTCAGCCTGACCCGTACCAAAATGCTTTTAGTGCAAAATCTCTCTGCTATGTAGCTGGAATACCATGAGCATACCAAATCAAATTAGTAAATAAGAAATGGGGTGAGGGTTGGCCTATGACTTCTAACTTTTGTCAAAACATCACATGCAGACATTCTGTTGATTCCAAGTAATCTTTTACACTGGTCCAAAAGACAAAGTTCAGATCATCTTCTAACAGAAAGTTTGTTTTGGAGTTAGTGGTTCAAAGAGTGTTTTCAGAGCTAATAAGTCCACTATTTGCCTCTTTTTTTTTTTTTTTTTTTTTTTTTTTTTTTTAAATCTGTGAATGTATTTTATAGGTATTGGATTTTTTTAATATATATAAAGCACAATTCTTTAAGCTTCTTAAATAAGAGTCCTTAAATAAGAAATTAACTTACACTATTATGTTAAGAACACAGACTCTTCAACCATTCTTTCCATAAATATTGCGGTCAAAGTACAGCAAAAAGAGAAATAAAACCTGGATAAAGGCACAAAATTGGATTGTATGAAAGCTTCACCCCTTATTGTTTTGATAAGTACTGTGATCCCACTGAAACATAACAACCCAAATGATTAGACTATATAAATAATTACTATTTTGGGGAGGGGAGAAATCAGATTGTGTAAAAAATGTGTGATTATTGTCTATAAGCCTGAGAACCTCTCAGTACAAGGTGCTAAAGCTAAAAAATAAATACCTCAATTTTTCAAATCTAGGAGATTTGCCCTCTGCTGTAAAGAGCTCTTGGGGATTATTCACACTTGCGCTGGTGCATGGGCCAGTCCTGAGCCTTAAAGGTGACACCTTTTCTCATTGATATGAAATGCTAGTTGCTTGGATGGCGCCAGCTGAAACTGGAGCCAGTGACCTTTCACCAAAGGGCACAATGCAGCCTCTGAGGAGGGCAGTGGGTAAAAGTGCTGCGGGGGCTGACAGCAGACCCTGTGACAAATCCACCTTCCCACTCTGCACTGGAGAGCTCTGGAAAGGGGGATATGGAAGTAATTTGCTAAGTAGTTCTCCCCACTGGTGGCTAGCCAGAGATGTTGTTCAAATGTGGCCTGATGCATTACTGATTAGAAGATAAACCCATCTCACAATGGGTAAAGTGCTAAGTTTGAAATGTCAGCCCACAGGCAAAACCAAACCACTGAGTACTGACCTAGCAAACACGGACAGTATTGACTTTCCACCTATAACCTTTACATGCTGTCAGTAGGGTGTATTAAAAATAGATATATGCAGTCCAGATTCCTGTAAAGATTGAGGGCAGAATACAGACAAGGAATTACAGTGAGCAGGCAAAAAACACTGCTGTGGATTCTGTCTGCTGACTCATGATAACAGACCACTGAGGCACTGTAGTCCAGACTGACTACTACCAGCACTCTCAGTCTTTTATGGGTTCAGGTCCCTGAAAGTTGCCTCCACTAGCAAAGCCTCATCAGAATTGACATTTTCAGCAGAAACTAGGCCATTCAGTCCCTGACAGAAACATCTCGCCCCATCAGTTTGGAGAACAGATGCATACATACAACTGTCTAAGGTTTGCCCATCTGCCTCCAAATGTCCCAGCATGAACTGTCAGAATGAGGATCCTCAAGTTTTTATCTGTCTAAGTCCTCAAAGAGCATGCCCTTGCACCATGGATTTCAGCTTCCCCATACTTCTCTCTTGTTCTACAAGAAGAACCACGCTCAGTCAGGCCACCTGCACTGATAGATGCAAAACTTTCAGGCAGGCAGGTTTATAGCTCATGGCACCCCTAGACCACGAACTGAGTCAGTGTTCAGTGGCAGTTTACCCACAGCAACACCCATGTGATCCTTACTTTGAGTTTGGTGAAGGTAAGTGGGCAGTGAGAAATAGCAAACATTTTCTGATTTTAATTGATTCAAAAACTGTATCCACGCAGTGCTGAACAGCCCCAAGCCCTAGCGAGCTCTTCCCAGCAGCACCCTCTGAATGAGCATATTAAATGTCAGTATGCTTTAGAGGGATCTTTGCACCTGCCTCCTGCTTGCACAGCTGAATCCTTTTCCATGGTAATCCCCAATCCTGAAATAACACAAAGAACATCTGGTGGAGGTTGCTACTAATACACAAGTTCATGTTTTCATCAAGTAAGAAGGTTAATTTTTGGCAAAGATAGCCAGCTCATCACAGCAGAAACTGTGTATGTACGAGCTGTCTACACATACTCTTTATCCCATTGAAACCCCTCCACACTAACATGTCATTTTCCATCCTTGTGTAACTGGATCTGATAGAGTGGCAACCATCACTATTAACATCACGTGTCAGAATTAACATGCCCTAGTGCCCATGTTCCACAAACATTAATTCTCCATCACAGTAAACCCAGACTGAAGTACAGTGAGCAATTTCTGCAGTGTAGACACTGGTCTAGGAAAGGTCACTCATTGTAAGAGGCAGCTGAGTTTTCTTCCCATGTCTTTTAAAAGAGGACAGAGTTGGCTGTACTCTGATATTCTGTAACTCGTCTAAAAAAGGTGAGATTATTTCCCCCTAGATATTGAATGCAACACAGTATTTCCTTGCAGCACACATGGCTCTTCTGTAACCACAAATGATACATGAAAAAGAAAACATATTTGTCCTTTGCTTTAATTTTTGATGCTTCCTTTAATGCAATCTTTTAATGCCTTTCATTGCACAATGCAGTTGCACAAGATTTCACTTTAAAAAATCTTATGAAAATATGGCTCATTTGCTCTTTTGCTACAGAAGTCAGACAGCTCAATCTCACAGTACTGCAGCATATTCTTTGGTTCAGCTGTAAGACATTTTATCCCCTGTGCTCAGTGAATTCCGCAAGCTTTGTTTACTTAGCTGAATGTTTCTTGACTATCTCAAGGTACTCCTTCACATCATCAGGAGACCCCAAGACAACAGGCACTCTTTGGTGGATATCCTCAGGCACTATATCTAGTACAGCTTGATGACCAGTTGTAGCTATGCCCCCAGCCTTCTCAATAACAAAAGCCATAGGATTGCATTCGTAGAGCAGTCTCAGCTAGAAGACAAAAGTCAAAATGGCAGAAGTCAGGCCAGGCAATGCCAAAAAACATGACATGCAAATATATTTGGCATATGATTTTAAACTAATCAATATTCTAAGTACTCTTTATTTCACATAAACATTGACTCAACAATGAAATTGTGTGGATTTTTCTTTTAAAAACACAGTGAATGCTGGATTTTCCCCAATCTGAGTGCATTCTCCATAGCCCATGTTGGCATTGGGCTATCTACAGAGAGATAAAGCTTATATGTTAAGACACGACTGTTAATGATGCGGACCACATAGGACCGTGTAAAAATGAAAAGAAAAACATGAGCTCTGAGCTTGCCACTAGGTTTCTCTAATGAATAACTGTATCTTATCTGCAACCTGAGGCAGTATTTTACGGAGAATTACAAAAGAGATCAAAGGTCTTTGCTGAATAAACAGTCCCCTTGTCAGCCCATGAGTGCGTGATCTTCCCTGATTGACCATTGTCCTGGCAGATGCAGCCAGGCAGAGTTCCTCCAGATGAAGTCCTGTTACCACGCACAAGATGCAGATTTCCCAATGGAAAGATTTTCCATTTCCCAAGATTTTCCCAATGGATTGACTACATTTAGGCTTCTTACAAACTAGCTTCTGATAAAAATCTCAAGGTAATGCGGATTCTTTGCTTTGTAATGTTCTATTTGGCTGGGACCAGAACCACCAGTTTTGGCTGATACGCCTGTTTGAGCGGCCCCCCCTCTGGTACGTTCCACAAGCTGGATATGTTTGCAGACAGAGAAGTCACTGCAGTTAAAACAGGTGAGTAGCAGCCCTAGAATAGGTGCCTGACAACAGGCTGCTGTCACTTGTGACAGCGTGCAAGGGATGGCCATATCCCCCCGCCACAAGAAATACAAGCTACCAAATTACAAAACACAGGCTCTGTAATCAAAATATTGATCTTGACAGTGAAACACCTACATCATACAGTATTTTCTATAACTGGACTTATTCAGGTTTACCTTTCCTTTGGGACTTTTGGTGTTAGCAGGATACAGAAAGATTCCTCCATACACCAGTGTGCGATGCACGTCTGCCACCATAGATCCTACGTACCTCCCACCATACGGTGAACTGCCATCCTACAGAAAAACATTCCAATAAAAGTAACTGTACAGGACAACAGGTTAACTTCCCCCACGTGGCCCTTTAGCAATCCTAACATCTTTCATCTCTATATCATGCTTCACTGATAATACTCAAAGTAGTTTTGCAGGGTATGTCAGTTCTTCTTCATTTTCTAACTAGGAAAATCCAAGGAAAATTAATTAACAGAAAACTTCAGCATAGATGGGCAGTAGTGCCAAAACCAGAAAATGTATCCCAACTCTTCACTGGCTCTAACACTTGGAAAACACTGCATTTCCAGTAGCAAAAACTCAAATGCTAGGAATTGATATTGGGGCCTAGTCTTTTCTAGCAGAAAATAATTGAAGAGCAAAATAAGTGATTTTTCCTACTTCTTCCAACGATTTTTGCCAGTTTCTGCTTTTTTTGCTTTTTTTTTTTTTTTTTTTTTTTTTTTTTTGTTAAGAAAAAGTTAATAGTTGACTTCTGATGTTATTTCCTTACTCTACTCCCTGGAGAACATTTTAATATCTACATAAACAACAAGCCTGCAAAGACGAATGATGAAAACATCCATCTTCTTTCAAAGCAAGATAAGGAAGTCAGGATGGGACACCAACACTTAACAATAGTAGGTGTTCACATGTCACTGCCAGTGTAATGACTTCAGTGATGAAATGTGTAAGGCATGAGAACCTTTTATGGGCACTCCTTGGAGCTTTGGGCCTCCTGTCACTAGGAAGTTGCACAAACACAAAGCAGGCCTTGAAACTACACTAGATTTTCACGAGAGAGGTGCTCCTAGGACACAGCTCGTGTCACCACTGAGCAGTGACCCACTGCCAGCTCCACGCCGCTCTCCAGCTACTCAGATGTTGCAGTGAGGAAGCAGCAATACAACATATGTTGATCCAATTTATTCATCACCAGACAAGATTTCCTCTCTCCTTGATTACCAAATGCCCAGTTTTGCCTTCAGCACCATTACTCAAGTCCTCATTCAGGAAAAAAGATTCAAAAAAAGAAAAAGGGAAGAAAGTAAAAAAATGCAAATGAGGTGCAGCGCAGTATTGGAGAATGCTGAAATATCTGGTTTTATCAACTGCTGCTTGCATTAGCAATCTTACATCAAGTTATATTTTCAATAGACAGGAGAGGAAAACAAGCCCTGAACAGTTAATGAGAGAATGAGTGATTTATCACAAAGCTGGAAATCATGAATGTTTTTTGTCATCAGAAAGTTTCTCTGAAACAGGATCTTTTACCTCAGGGAATTTCTTCTTTTTGAGATACTCTGTGATGGCAGGATCAAAATATTTAGCATAGCCTTCATTGAGACTGTAGATATTGCCCTTCTTTTTGATTTTCACATCTCTTTCCACCAAAATGAATTCTCCAATTGCCTAACAATAAGAAAGAAAAAATATTTTTTAACATTAATTCCTCACTTATTTGCCAACCAAGGCAAAATCCAATAATACACAATTTAAATACACAATTTAATAAAAACTTACTACCACTACCAATTTTTTAAATAATTCAGTACCTACAAAAAGTCGTCTTTGCAGTCTACATGCAAGTCTCTCTTGTTTATACATAAAACACAGACAGAGCATGAATCCTGTCATCATGGAAGTTCCTCATACTACCATTCCAAGCATTCTCTATTTTCTATGCCCAAAAAATGCTATTTGTAAACCTGTTTCTCTCCCCATTATTTTGCTAGACTTAGAGCAATATAAGTTTCAGAACTCTAGGGAGTTTGGAAACAGAGTGCTGACTGAAGCAATACATAATCATCAATGTTGAAGCAATACATCAAATAGCTGCAGATACTCCAGTTCCTTTTTGCTTTGCTTAACTGGAAGCATGTGACCAAGGGCCAATCTGTTTAGTTTTCTCTAAAGTAAATTTCCAAGTCAGTACTAACAGTAAACAGAATAACATGCATGCATGCTCAAAGTTAGATCTGTTGCTTGAATAAAGTAAAAAATATATGCATCTATTTAAGCCGCTGCAAAACAGAGGGTACCAAGTTGTATTTCCTGCAGCTTGATCACTGCAGGTTATAAAAACTTAAGACTGGCAGGAGTCACCCTGACTGATCACAAAGAAACAGGCTGCTAAAGCAAACTACTTTCTGCTATGATCAACATGACTTTTGTTTTAAAGCTCATGGCAAATGCATGCTAGAATGTCACATCACCCACACACATCACTTACTCTTTTACACATCATGGTGGGATCTCAAAATACAGAAGAAGGTAAAATATTTATGCTCCTCTGGTTTACTAAAGTCCTAGTATTAAGGAAAGGACAAATTAGACTTAAAGGGTATTTTGTACTGGAGAAAACTGCTGATTTGAAATATCACATGATATGTATTTGCACATGCTGTGTATTTGCTCTGCAGATGCAGCTGTCTTCCTGTTGTTCAGACACACATGGCCCCACTGCATCAGGCAGGTGGAATACAAGTCTCTTGACATTATTGCTGGTAGGCTATAAGAACAAGTGCATCTGTACTTCATTCCTTCATGCTACCTTGAAAACTGCTCCTTTGGTTGATTTTCCTGGGGACAAACAGTTGTTATAGACAGTGCCTTGCAATCCCTAATACAGAAACAAAGAAACAGAGTGTATTCTCACCGGATCCAGCATGAAACAGTTGACACCTCCAGCAGAAGTTGCCAGTACCAGCATGGTGGCACTCCCATAGAGTGCATAACCAGCTGCCACGAGATTACGTCCAGGCTGTAAAGCATCTTTCCCAGAAGGTTCATTAGGGGACACCTAGAACAAGAAAGAATATAGTCAAATTTATTTAATTTCTTCTGCTGGTACATGACAGGACTCTGGGATAGGGATAGTCTTCTGCTCCATATCCATGCCATGTGGTGACACAAATGTTTTCATGATCCCCAACTAAGATTCCTACTGGATGCACTAATACAAATTATATACAGGATACAAACACATTGATCTAGAAATGCACTTCTAACTAAGCCTAGCAGGAATGCAGGAAGCAGGAAAGGATTAAGGAGATAATAAAGAGCTATGCTCCTCCTTGTAAGCTCCTCCTTGTAAGTCAGGATGAACATAGCTCAGAGGAAAACTCAGAGGCACAGTTGAAAATAAGTGAAACATGACTCACAGAGTTCAAAGCTGATCAAAAGTGCCTGGGATTTTTTTTTGTTTTTTTTTGCTTCACACAAAAATGAAGTTGAAAATAGCTACTTTGAGATATATGACAATATACAAAAGGTGATTAAAATGGACAATTGGGTGTGTTTTATCTGATTTGCTTTTTCCCCTATGTTATGACCTGTAAGTCTGGTATTTCAACCTCCTTCAGAGTGTGTTTCTGCCTTTCAGACTGAATTAGACACTTCAAATGCATATGACATGTTTCAGCTCTGGTTTGTTTTTGAAGCCTGTCCTCAGGCCAACAGAACTATTAGTACAGAGAGCAAAAAAACCTGAAAGCACATTCCCCAAGTAGATGACAACCATGTGGTATGTTGCCTCAACACAAATATTCATGAAACCTAAGACATGATCATTTCCAAGGGGTAATTTCATTGGCTGGCAAATTGAATATCAGCTAGGCTTCCATGTACACATAGGTTCTTCTTCTAAGAGACTAATTCAAATTCAAATCCATGTGTCTGTGAAATACTAGATTTAACTTAAAGCTGGCCTTGAGTCTCTTTCATAAACAAGTTTAGTTAGATTTTATTGTCTGCATATTATGGCTGCACAATAATAGTCTTTCATATTCTACATGAAATAATTTTACCTTTTTATAAATTGCAAAGATGGTCCCAATGGAAACAAGACAGTCAATGTTGGATGAACCATCTAGAGGGTCTATGCAGACTATGTATTTACCCTAAAAAACACAAAAAAGAGAACTTGATTAGTGACAGTATGTATCCACTTCCTCTAAATGAAAACATTTCAGTAGGCAAATTTTCTCGGAGACTTACACAGCAATATAAGCTAAAATACATTTATTGACTGTGAAGGAACCAAATTCAAATGTCAGCAGTTCTTTGGCCCAGATTTCAGCCCTTGATTACAACTGTGATTCGTGCCAAACGAGAACCTGAGAAATCTTTAAAGTACATAGCAGTTGATAACACAGGAAAAGTGAAGCTTTCTCATATACCTTTTAATATGAGAAAAAAAAAAGGGGAATACGTTTATTGGTTTAGTTTCATCTGTGGAATTGAAGGCAATCCTCTCTTATCCACCATCTAGGCCAGGCTGCACTTTCTCTTTGGTTACAAAATGTCTTTCTGAATAGTAAGGAGAAAAAACAAAATTAAGATAAGCCTTTTTCATGTTCAGCTAAAAACTGTATTTTACCTCTACCTACAGAGGTATAAAAAAGCCCTTTAATGGCTGCCATGCCTAAACTATAAATTTTCCTTTATCTGTGCTCTGAAATGGTCAGGTACTGATCTTACCCTGTGTTTTGGGGGATCAAAAAGAAGTCTCTACCTTATTGCTGGATTAAAGAATCCTGTACATATAGGAAATTGACAGTACAGGAGAAAAGCTAAAAAACTACCTTTTAAATATTTTGTTCCCCCATCATTTTATTCATAGTTGTCTTAATAATAGTGTGTAACAGCAGTGTTTATTTGTTTTTCAGTTGATTTTATCCTGCATGTCAGAAACTTAAATTTAAGTTCAGCAGTGCTCTACTCTGCAAGTAGGAGTTCCTGGTATGCATTGATAAAAACAGTGTATTAGCTTACATTTAGTTTAGAAAAGCATTAATACTCAGACTCTCTCCGTGATATTTGAGAATATTTCTTCAGATCTAAGGAAATCCAGTGCCTACTGACACTGTTGAGGCAGGACGGGAATGAGGAGACTCCGAGTCAGAAGATGAGAGAATAGAACTCTGATGTATTTCAAAATTCATCACTCTTTATAAAGAGCTTTGTGTAGACCAACTCTATTGATCCTGAAGTGAAAACAACCCAAACCATTGGTGCAGAGTGCATGGTAGGACTTAACTATAAACAATGTGAACAACAAGAGAGATAAAGAACTTCATTTACATTTTTTTTTAGCACTTTCTCAGGCTTCTGCCTGGTTAGAAATTTTATGTTTCTTTCTTTGACTGAATCTGAGACCGACAGCCTGGAAAATAAATTTTGAAGATTTCTCAACAGGGAAAGAAAAAACTGCTTAAACAAAGCAATTTTTATTATACTTTGAAATTATGTTTTTGCTGTTTGTTTTTACTAAATTTTTCTCAAATTTTTACATGATCAGACCAAAATATTATCTGGGAAATAGGAACTATCCCACAACAAGCACATGCAGTCTTGTTATATATATTTATATTAATATATATATATGTATGTATGTACATGTATAAATATAAATAATAATAAAATGTTAAAAATGCTTTTGTTTTATTGTTTCTTAGTCTTTCATGGGCTTCAAGGAGAATTTTTGTGATTTAAAGACCTCGAGATTTGACCTGCAGAAAACAGCTCATCAGTGTCCCACTCAAAAAGTAACATTTCAAAAGGGCTTGACTGACTCAGAGCATAGTTCCAGAGATTAGACAGGGATGAATGAAATGCTTTCCCCACAATAAGAAAAAGGTGGGAGAAAAAGAAGGTAGGGAGGAACAATACATAAAAAAATAAATAAACCAACAAACATTACTCTAGAGAGCAGAAATGACAGAAAGAACAAATGTTGACTAACACTCTCTCCCCCCATCACCTCCACCTTCATTTGCCAATTTAGGAAAGTACCAGTTTTCTGGAACTTTTAATTCAGTTTTACTTCTTTGGATGAGGAGCAGTACACCTGTACAGGCTGATCTGAAATCAAGCAAGGAGAACTTTTAAAGTTACTGACCTGTTTTTCAGTTTCCACTATCACAGCATCTTTGTTTTCTTCAGACACAATAACACATGTACTGAAGGATGACTTGAGCATGTTAATCACCAGGTCATTGGAAAGAATATCCAGCTTTTTTACTTGATCTCCAGTCACATTGGTAGACCCAGCAATTCCATAGCTAGAGCAATTGCAAAAGAGAGCATTTCATGAGAACAGAGCACTACATCTTCTAAAGGGTTCTGTTTCTCACACCTGTAAAACCTCCTATAAACATACTTCACTTTCAAATGACATAACAGCTCTCCAAACCTGTTCTATATTTACTGGCCAGTGAATTCTTGCTGAGACATTACCTGTGTTTGCATATGTAGAAGTTGCTGAGAAATACAAATCACTTTTCAGTACTATGTAAATATAGTTAAACACAGCCAGACCAGGCTGTGAAGGCCGAGTTATAGCTGTGCTTTTTAATGAGCTCTTAAGACCTGCATATTATTCCTTAATTCTAGGCTCTGCATACCCTAAAAAGCTAGGAATTCATTAGCATATTTTATGTTTTAAAAACATATGAGTCTATACTTTAAAAAATATGAATACATATGTGAATCTGACCACACTAGTTATGCTATATCCTCTGTGTGTAATATACTCCTGATTAGCAGTATGATGTGCAAACTGCAGCAGAAAAAGTCTGTTCACAGATAAATCAACCTATTCATGATTTAATGTTTTCAGTTTTAATTTGAAGTAGTAAATGTCTCCTTGGAAAAGAACTGAGAAATACAAATAAGAAATACAAATAAAATTCTGCAAGGTAATCAGAATCAAACCATCTGGTATACGGAAATATCAGGAGACCTTATGGTAGGTGATCCTGTAAGTATACAAAACAGAGAAAGGGGAAATTCAGCTCCTAGAAGGGAAAAAAAAATAGCCAGCTTGGCACACATTCAGGTGACTCTTAGGTCTTTCAGCCACAGTTCATTGATTATGCTGAACACTGGTATTTCAGGTTTTATGTAGTAACACTGAACACATTACCTTAGCAATTCATTTCTTCAGTTTTATGCATGAGACAAAGAAAAAGACCTGGCATAACTCTCTGTCTTTCTCTACCTCTGCTACAGTGACTTGAATATTTTTATGCAATAGTGAAAGTGCTTTTAGAAAAAAAGTATTTGTAACACCATGCTTATGAGTGGAGGCACAGCAGCAAAACAGCTTCTGTACATCATCTTCTGGTGACTCCTGGGAGGAGAAGACGTGTCAGGCGTGGAGCCTGCAGCTGGGAAGGCAGAACAGTCTTCCACAGCTGTTCTGCACCTCCCATGCTGAGCAGCACTAAGCACATAGTTGAGTCTGAGGATGGTCCAAAGAAATGGATTGCAGTGATGCTTACTTGTTCACATGCCCTGACAACAAAGCAAAATCTCACCACTGCTCGTAAAATGCAGTTCTACAGCAGGAACTGTTCAAGAAGGCTTATGAGTCGAAAGCCTGCTACCCCAGCAGTGATGGAGAGTTGAACACACAGTGCAGGGGAGCATAAGGCAAGTCTTTGGGCACAGATACCAAACCTGTGGGCAGCTGCCAACAGACACACATGTAAGAGACTAAGGGAATAGGGCCCTAAGCTTACAAATCAGATTACAGCCACGGCACCCTGGTTTCTATTGATATATAGGAGGCATATGAAAGGGCTAGCACATCACAATTAAAAATTACCACAGGTACCTGCAGTCTGAAGTCAAAACAGAAAAATTACTCAAACATACATAAAGTGGAGGAATTTTGCCTTTTTTTCTTAATATGTTTTCCTTTGCATCGCTTGTAGAGGCAAATTAATTTTCTCTTTACAACATTTTCCATTAAGTAATGAAATAGTGCATGTCTAAAGCCTTGACCAGCACACAACTGGGCATATGAAGATACTTGGTAATTTACTTAGTAAGTAAAATATGTAGGAAGATTAGTTACCTACAAATAGTTCCAGATATTTCACATTTCAAAAGTTCCAAATTCCTTCTGATGCCTCTCCAGAAGAACATCCTTCTGACTGGATGTTGACTGACACAGACACAACCATTCCTAACCAGCGCACTTTCTAAAATCCTTAGATATCCAAAGTTTCATAAACTCTAGTTGCTATGATGCACTATGAAAAAAAGCCACTCTGAATCTGATTTGACACCTCAAAGAATCAAATTATGAATTGATATTAAGCAATATGCAATAAGCAATAATTCAGCCTTATTTTGCTAGGCTTTGTTTTTCAGTATATCTGGGCTTATGGCTCCAGCTGCCCACACCTGCTGAAAGTATTACTGAAGTTCTATTATCAGCAGACATTTCTCAAAGACTAGGCAGCTTACACTGCTCAAAAGTTATAGGACCTGTGTCACTTGGAAAAAATCAAGAAACCAAGATACTAAAGGAGTTAACTCCAGCTCTGTGCGGGAGGATGGGTTGATGCAGCCCTACTCACAGGCTTTTCTGGTGAAAGAAATATCCATCCCCATCCTCATCCCGACACCCACCACCCCGGAGGCAGCAGGATGCCCTGGACCCGCGGGGATGCGGAAAGGCGAGGGGCGCATCCCGGGACTCACAGGTTGGCAATGCCCGCTTTGCGGACGGCGGTGGAGATGGCTTTGATGGCCGTGCAGAGGGAGTTGAGGAGCTGCGTGAACTCCCCGCTGCCCTTCGCCCGCCTGCCTTCCTCCATCACGAAGCGGGTCATGGTGATGACATTGGTGTCGAAGGTGGAGCGGTCCGTCATGGTGGCGGCGGTGCGAGTGCGGCCGCGGCCGCGGGCGCGGACACTTGTCCCGGCGGGGCGGGGCGGGCCGGGGCGGGCCGGGCTGACGGCGAGGAAAGCGGCCCCTCCCTCCCACCGACATGCTGAAATACCCGCTGCGGGGAATCCCCGCCGCACCCTTCTTTTTTTTCTTTTTTTTCCCCCCCTTTTCCCTTAACCAAATCTTGTCTCATACATTGTGCGGGAAGAGACGAGAGAAGGATGCTTTGGGCACTCGTGTGTGCACGGCACGGAGTCGATCGGCACACGGGTGTTGGTAGTTCTTATTGTTTGCAGTGGTCACACTTCAGTGCTAACGGTCCTGAAATTGTGCCCCAAAATTCAGAAGTCAGCTTCCTTTCACCACTTGATTGCAACACTCTTTGTGTGTCATTGCAGATTGTAGCGAACTGCGCGCAGCCTACAGAGCAAGGTCAGTATCTCCTGCTGCACAGCAATGCTCTCATCCTGATTCTTCGGTACAGGAAAACCACACATTCAGTAACCGATTCCATCAAGTATTAACTTACTTAGTTTACAGAGGTCGTGTTAACCCCACATGTCCCAGCCCCATCCTACACCATAAAAAAGCTGCAAGGAAACAGCCCCTGACAGCTGGACCCAAATGAGTCTTTTATAACAAACTCTCCAAACCTGTTCAACAGAAAGACATAGGCTGAGTCCCACTTCAAAAGCTAGAAGTCAAAGTACCTCACACAAATACTGGTGCAAGGGAATCTAGACCCTCCTGAATCTCATTTCTTTTGGTACTAGCCTTTCTGATTTAGCAGCAAAATCAAGCTATATGTTTTGCTGCTTATGTTTGATCAGAAAAATCCAAGCGCTAGTAAAGGAAACCAGGTTTGCCCAACACCTGACCCTAGATATACCCTTTCACACAATAATTTGACAAACACAAACCTGAATATGAGTGTACTACTCAGATTTTTTGTACTAGCTTATTTTATATTCATATTATCTAAGAAGATGAACATTTAAAAAATTATTTTCAGTAGAGTACATTCATGAGTTGAATAAGCACAGTCTCAAATTCTAAGTTGAAACCACAAACTGAAATCATTCCAAACGGTGTCAAACACAGGGCAAAAGTCTTTTACAAGGTGCATGTCTTTTCATATATGTACACTCTGTCTTAATGCAAAGTACATTGTGTATCAATGCATTAAATGCTTGGAAGGTATGCATAAATGTCTTCTCCTAAAACTGTAAAAAACTTTGACCTAATTTACCCATGCCCAGTATTACAGACACTCCTGAAGATATTGGATATGAGTAGTAGTGCTCTTTTGAACAAGATATTTCAGTCTTTGGCAAGTGGTCAGCAGGCCACTGTCATAAAAATGTTCTTTTAGAGGCAGGTGGATTTGGGAAAATTTACAAAATGTGGAAGTTAGTTCATTCTTTAAGGGTAAGCAATGCTTTGAAACCAACTAGAGTAGCTTCTGCAATCTCAATAGTAGAGAACAACAACTAACAAAGACCAAATAAAATTTTGGATGAGTGCACAGCCACTGGGTAGCAGCAAGTAGGCAGAACAACCTGGGGATACCACAAAGTCTCTAATTAGGGACAATTTGCCTTAAATGTGAAGACTGTAACAAGTACATCAGTAATCTGCAGGAAGAGCTGCACTTCAGTTTAAAATAGTCAAGATCAGTTTAAAATACACTTAAGGTTTTGGTATCTATGCCTGAGGGTAACTAACATCTTCTGTCTTACAGGGAAGATATACTGTCCTTGACATGATGATGGAAAACAGTAGTTAAACATTTATTGAAATTAATCTGTGGGTTTGAGAAGGTCAGTCAGTACTGGTTGACTAAACATTGCTGTAACAGCTCAGTTATATACAGAAGAAAACAGGGACTTGTTTGCGCACAGATGACGTCAAGTAGATATGGTTCACAGCAGTTTTAGAACTCTAAGATTACAAATCCATGTAACTACTTTGAAACAAACTTTTTTCCCAGCACATAGAATCCCAATTGTGTAATTATCTTGAAAATGAGACAAACACTGAGAAATCCTTCATTATAAAGGTTGCCTCTTGTAGGTTCAAATGCCAGACAAAAAGGCAATAGGAGTGAAACCCCTTCACAAAGGACTTCTTTTCCCTGAAGTAAGTGTCCATGTGGGAAAACCAGCTTTAGACTCCACCTTTGCTGAAGAAGAACTTTGTGCGGGAGTTTCACAGCTGCAGAAGTTTTGCACTGGTTGGGTGGACAGAAGGTAAGATCAGGCAAGTTACATGGAGATAATTTGCAAGGCAATGTCATTCCTCCAGTGCAGATGCTCTCTGCCGTGTGATGCCGTAATAATTAGGGCTGGAGCACCTTCAAGGGGATGAGTGAGGCAGATCCTGGCTGCTGCAAGAGATGGATCAGGGTGAAAAGGGGAACTGCACATATGAAATAAAGAAGATTTCTAGATGTATAATCCATCTTCTGCCTTCTTTGCTTCAGAAAGTGCTTTATTTCATCTATGTGGATTTCCTGTGTGAGAAAGGGTCCACACATAGGCAATAGAATAGAACATTGATTTACAACTGTGATAGGAAAGCACTTCACCTCTCTGGACACAGGTGAAATATAACAAGTGGCATAAACTGATGTTTAAACATAGGTAATTAGGAGTACAAATTGGGTAAAAGGTAATTTCTTTGTGTATTAGATGTAAAAAGGGTCTCATTTGATATTATGTATTATAGTACTACAACTGATTAAGAAATAGAGATGAACTATAAGGTTGATATTAATGAATGTGAAGGGATTTTCTCGTGCCTGGTGCCCTCTTGTGGGAATGGGAACACTGTCAGCATTTCAGTGTGAGACCAGCCCATGTGAGAGTACCTTTGCAGTTTTCTGGAGGGGGGCAAAGCACTTAATGTGCAGGCAGTAAATCCTGGAAAAAAAGTCTATATGCCTCTGAAATACAGATACAAACTTAACTTGAACCACGAGTTTTATATCTCTGTATTTTTTACTTATTCACAAGATTCTACTGGCAAGTAAAACAAGATATTAAATATAAGTTATTGCATTTGCTACAACTTCTCACTTTGTAAAATGTATAAACTAAAAGCATTTTGGGTAATCACACCAAGTCTATGTAAAGAAAAAATAAATTTAACCCCCCAAAAAATCCAACAACAATAACAAAAAACAAAATCAAAACAAAACAAAACCCCAAAAACCCCCAAAAACCACCCAACAAAAAAACACCCAGAAAGAAACCCCAGAATGACAGTTAAAACCAGATAGAGCTATCAGTGCTGAGAGATGAGTCTTCAAAACTAAGCTAAGAAGGTAATTAAGGTGGAGTTATAATTATATAGTTACAACAGTTCCTTTTGCAGAAATAAATAATTTCTGTCAATACCAAGTGACATGTCATTACTACATGACACAATTTGTCAGTGTAACAGCCAACTAGAAAAACAAAAAATATTTATTTTAAATTTAATCTGCAAGCCTGCAAAATTCAGGGTTGATGGAGGAAAAACACTTCATATAAATGGTCAAACTCCATTCTCAAACCCTAATCATGGATTAGATTGCTGGGAGACGTTTTCCATTAACATCCTTGCAGATTTATTTGCTGTTTATATTGTAGTATTTCCAAGTATAATCTGTCTAGGTTTTTCAGATCCTGTTCTTCTGGAGGCATTACATGGACTGTGTCACAGAGGTTCAGAGGTCCAACTCATCATTTTTTAGCTACAGTAATTTTAACTGTACATTATTTAATTCAGAATTTCTAGATCATCTCTGTTAATCGGCATAACTAAAACTATTATCCTACATAAAGGTCTGGAAGAGTGATTGGCTTTTCCAGGTTTATTGACAGTGTGAGGAGGGTCAGATCTGAACACTTCTAGTAGAGATATACATACTATGGAGCATGATGCAGAAATGCAACATAATAACCACAAAAGACTCCTTTTCTGTAAGAGATGAAAAACATGGCAAACAAATGAATGAGTGACAGTTTAGATGGTCATTCCCTGTTCATCTCTATCATAAGTATTCTGTTCCATGCCTGAAGTACAGTAAATAAATCTCTTTAAAATTACTGATAAGTATAAAATTTTAAAAATTCATTTTATCCATTTATTGCATAGTTTTCCACAGCTTCTGAATTCTGAATAAACATTAGCTAATCCTTATAGTCATTTTGTGATGTAGAGAGGCTGGTAAAGAAAAGCAAAGAATCCTGTGCCACAGAGAAAAATTGTGACCACATGAGAAGCTGACTGGTTACTTTGGGAATTCACTCAGCTTGAAAAGAATGAAGAAAAGTGGGATAATGATGTATTTGACTCAAATATTAAAGAATTGCATTTTCTTGTATTTTCTTTTGCTCCTCTAACTTGATATTTCTTTGGTGATACAGCTATGAACTTATAGAAGAAAGTGGAGAAGTGACATACCAAGCACATACAGGGCAAGTTGTGGAGACTGAAAAGGAAGTTGAACACATACAGCTAGGACATTACTGCAAGTTGGTATGACTTCAAAAACAGAGATGATAGGTGGGTAGCAAGAATACTTTAAGTTGCTTAAGAGTCCATTTGATTGTGATAAAATTAATAAAGATTAGCTCAAAATCCTCTTACATTAACTAGCTATTAGGATAACTATAAAATCCAGTTCTAAAGTCAGATATAATCTTAAAACTTGCCATCATTGCTGCAAATGGTCTTTTCTTACTGGTGGCAGTAGTAGCAAAAACATGTCCTTTGACAATGAGACTATTAGATAAGCATGGCTATTTTGTGCTTTCTGTGTACAGCCTTCAGCATGTGAGGGATCTAATCCACACCTGAATCTTGTAGGTGACTGTGATACAGAAAAGGCAGTCACCACTCTTGCTTGAGATGCACGTTGAGCAGCTTTGTCTTGACATTTGTAGTGGTTTTGGGCATATGCTTTTGTTCTTATCACATGATCTATTGTAAAATCAAATTCACCCATTCATGAGTACATGTACAGGTTTAAATGAAAAGCATAATTTTTAAGACTACTCCAGATTCAATTTCATTACTCACACACACATGGAAGGTTGCTAGGCTAAACTCCAGCCCTTGCTTTGCATGGTCCTGGAGTCAGTTCATCACACAGCACAAGGCTAATACCAAAAACACAGCAAGTGTCAAGACAGGAAGAACTCAATCAATTAGACGGCAATGTCAGAATCAGGCTTTTGATCACTGGGAAAAATATTTCCATTTGTTCAAATTCCAGCATCCAGGCATACTAGTTCCCATTTGATTTTAGAATGTAGGTATGAGAGCTGAGAAGTATATCTACTCAGGGCTCATCTCCTGCAAGTAGCAGCTAGAAGTGCTGCTTAGAAGAAGGTGTGAGCCTGGCCTGCACACTTTCCCTTCCTACTCCTTCCTTACATATGTGGACTAGCACTTCTAGAAAGTGCACCCTTGTTGCTGTAGCCCAGCTATATTTGTGATCAATAACCTAATAGGAAGCTGTAAGTTAAACACTAGTACATTGCAGGATATGGCTCAGCCATCCTAGGAGCCTGTTACATTATTGAGCAGGGGTATATCATTCTGTGGATCTGAAGAAAACAGCATGAACACAGATAAAAGGCAACAAGGATAGCAAGGATATGGCTGAAGAAGCACTGTTTTAGTGTGACTCACAGAAATCACAGAATCACAGAATCGGTGGGGTTGGAAGGAACCTCAGTGGGACACATGGTACAACCTTCCTGCTCAAGCAGGGTTCTCACAGAGTGCACGGCACAGGATTGCTTCTAGATGTCCTGAATATCCCCACTGAAGGAGACTCTACAACCCCTCAGGGCAATCACTATAAAATGGTATCAGAATAAAAAAGAAAAAAAAAAAAGAAAGAAAGAAAGAAAGAAAGAAAGAAAGAAAGAAAGAAAGAAAGAAAGAAAGAAAGAAAGAAAGAAAGAAAGAAAGAAAGAAAGAAAGAAAGAAAGAAAGAAAGAAAGAAAGAAAGAAAGAAAGAAAGAAAGAAAGAAAGAAAGAAAGAAAGAAAGAAAGAAAGAAAGAAAGAAAGAAAGAAAGAAAGAAAGAAAGAAAGAAAGAAAGAAAGAAAGAAAGAAAGAAAAGAAATCCGATGTTCAGTCACAGACACTTCATTTCGGAGGAAGTCTCTTGGTTTCTTGCTGGCTTGCCCTAGGCAAAGAGACTGCGCAGTACCAAGGCTTTGCCATCAGATGGCAATGCTTATTTACGACGAACTACTGCAGAACCAGAGCCTGGCAGCTCTCCGGGGGCAGAAGAAACCCGTGTGAGCCGCTTCATGCTTGTATGTTTCTTGTATTCATTTCTTGGAAAGAGGAGGTGAAGCTCTTAGCACTGATGGTGACCAAGTAACAGGAGGAGGAGAACCGAAGGTCGGCTCTCTCCGTCTATACCAGAAGACAAGAGACTGCCGCTGTATTTCAAACCTACTGCTAAGACAAAAGCATAATTTAAATCCTACTGGAAATTTGCCTTCATTATCTCGAGGTTTCTGCTTGCGCTCACTGAATACTTCACACACTCCCACCTCTGCATCAGTCCTCTCAGTCCGGTTGCTTTCAAACAGTTTCCAGTGGTTCACCAGAGCTTCTGCATTTGACATCCTTACACACTGCTGGTGGTGAGGGTTGTGATTATTATTTTTAGTACAGTAATTGTTTAAGATGAAGGGCATGATTTCATGGAAGGAATTATTGGCAGTGCACAGAAAGAAAACTAAAAAACAGTCTTTGCCCTACACAGTCCACAGTCTGAGAAGAAGAGAAAACAGAAAAAAAGAGGCAGATAAAGATGTCCCTGGTTCTACAGATGAGCTGCTGCAATGCTTCCACTGCCATTCAAACTTACTGTCAGTTTTTCACTTTTTCCTCTTTGCATGGTGCAGTATAATGTTGATATGTGAATGGTATTTTGCTAAGATATGCTGAATATATTACCTTAATGAGAGAAAAAAACTAAAAAATAAATTAATTTTGGGAAAAAAATGAAAAATAATCAGCAAGAATTTAATATATTGAGTCAAAAAAATTTCCAATGGTCAAATTGGGTGAGACTGCCAAGTAACACATCCCTAACTCTTCCAGCTTAAATAAACAAAAAACAGAAGACAGAAGACTGTCCCTGTACATTCAGTGTTCCCTTGTGTTTGCAAACCCAGACTGCAGTTTTGACCATTTGCAGGCTGAATGCCAAAACCAATTAAGAAGGCCCCATGTGGGTTTTGTGACATGAAATCCTTATGAGACAGAAGGAGTGAAAACATTCTATCCTCAGCTTCCACCATGTCCTAATTGCAAAGGATGAGCAAGCACCATCAAACTCTAGGCACAGCTGGAAGTTGATTGAGTTTATTTTCATAGGGGAAAGGAGATACCTGTTTTTCATCATGACTAATAGGATTGCTCCTTCATGACACAGATACAGGCCTTGGTAGGGCATTATATATGTATTTTATTCATTACAGATGTAATAGCTGCATAGTGGTCAAGATGAACTAGATGGTCTAGAGCAGAGGTCTCTAAATATTTTTGTCATTGTGCACCAGTGTTAAGTGGAAAGTTCTTGAGTGCACTCCAATATATGTATGCTTATTTATAAATTATATACATCTAATACTGTACTAATGTTAGGCACAGTAATAAAACGTACACAAAATAAAAATGAAAAAATTATGACATAAACAACATTTCAAAATTCTACTTTATTTTATTATTTAGTAATAGAAATATGCTTTCTTCCTGCACCACAGTGTCTTTCTTGTGTATCCTGAGGGGTGCAGGAATGCCAATTGGGAGATGACTGCTCTACAGACAAAAGCTGTGAGGTCTAATATCCATTGTCTCAAATCCAGCCAGAGGGATACTTCTGTTCTAATTCACACAGGATATGACATGTCCTTCCATATCCATTTAACTTTTACGTATGTGGATGTCTGCAAGCAAAGGTGTTCATAGGTGAAAAGGACTTAAAGACCTATGTCAAGATTGACACCTACAGATTAATAAGGATCTCACAGAGCAGACAGAACAGTTTTTGTGAGATAAAAGCATGTATGTGGCTGCTTGTTTATGAAGTATTTGAGCATTAAACCAATTTCATGCAAGTGGTTTTTAATGGTATTTTAGGAAATATTTCCATTAGAAATGTCATGGAGAAGTGCTTTTAGAAATAAAAGAATGAGATTAAATTATATTAAAAAATAGATACTGAGAAGGGAAAAAATGAAAAGGGGAGGACAGGGAAACAAAGGAAAAAAATGAAAAGGGGAGGAGAGGCAAACAAGAGAAACACAAATGGAAGAAGAATATTATTGCACTACTTTAGAACAGAATCCGCTGCAGCTTGTGAAAGAAATATACAGATAGTTTCTCCAATCCTAACACAGTCTTTTAAAACACTTTCTTGCAATCCTGCACAGGAACTTAATTTTCCCTGTTTTTTTTTTATGTAGCAACTTTATATAATACAATCTTCAGTTCCCAAACTTGAAAACATTCATATTTAACCATAATTTATCAAGGTATATTATTGCCCTAGGAATAACAGGATAATATTAAATATTACAAAGGCAATATAATTGCATAATTAGAATTTTAAAATATGCCTTCTGAGAAACCACTGAGACATTCTTACTGTTTGACTTTTTCAAACCCAGAAATGATTAGTTACGTTAAGAAGTCTCTGCCACTCCTCTCACTTTTTGTCCCATAGAAATGGCCTCCCATAGGGAATGTATCCTTGGGGTCAAATTCTAATTGAGGTACAAACATCCTTAAGGAGATGTTTCATTTGGGAGTTTTGCAATTCAAGCAAAAGACCTTAAGTTCCCCATCCTGCTTCCACTCAGGCAGATCTGTTAATGCTCTGACTCCAGAGAGTTCCCCATATTAACACAGCTGTGAGATTCCTGCTCCCACCTCTCACAGCATCGCATGGTCTGGTCACATAAACCTAGCTGAACAATTAGAGATGCTGTGAGATAGAACAGTACCCCATGTCAGATTTAACAGTCTGAAGGCTTTTCAGCTACAAACCTAGGGCTACTCAAGCTTTTGAGGAATAAGTCTAGTTTATCAGTATTTATCTGAAGCTTTTAGGGTCACATTTCTGCAAGTAACTTGAAAGCTGCTGTGAGCACTAAATCTTAAAACAAATCATAGCCAATAGACTCTGCATATCCTATATCATACCACAGTTGTTTGGCTTTTAACCCAGTTCTGACATTTATAAAGTGTCATTTGATCCTTTCACACAGAATGATAAATTGGATGGACCACACTTAGAGCTAAAAATGAAAACAGAGTTAAGAAACAGGTAGACTCAACTTCCTGCATTCTTCTTAAAGGCAAAAGCTGCAAATGAGGCCATAGGCAGCTGTGGCAATGAAGAAACCCACTGATTTTTTTTTTTGGCAACTTTCACATCTATGAATGTTTAATTATACATTTAAAGTAAAATAAACCCTGTTCTCATATTTAGTCCATTTTTTTCTTCCACTAATTTAGCTTTCTCTTGTCTACAATCTAAACCAAGCAGTTTTGGACGTGGAAAAGGCCTGTGATGTTCTGCTGTTCTGCTTGCTGGTTTCTTTTTTTTTTTTTTTTTTTTTTTTTCCCACCAATAAGCTCATCATTTGCAACTAATAACATGTATTTAATTCACTTTATTATATTAACATTAGTGCCAGGGAATGCAGGTTCCATACACAAAGGCCTGTCTGAATAAGTACAAAATTTCTGAATGGGCATGAGTTATGGATATTTTTGCTTAATATAAATTAATTTTGCTGCAGGTATACCCTGTTGGTCGAGATTATATCCTCTACTCAAAGTTAAATTATCTTTTCAGCAAACTTATGTGTCCTGATTTTGCATTAATTAGACAACTATTTAGCAAGTGTGTTCTTGCTTCCCACTGAACTTCTTCTGTTTGAATGCTTTTTATGAAAGCATTACTATCTAAAATGGCTTGGGGAATGTATGGCATTACATTTTAATGTGAAGCTAGACTGAGGATTCTAAAGGAAGAAATGAAACAGCCATGTGCCACCTTTGTTGCTGGTCTTGTGGAGAACCTTACAAAGTTGACTGGTATTTGATAGGTAGGACTGTGGCAGGAGGGTACAGGGATTCTGTGCAACACCATGCACACTTCTTTTAGCCCATATTCCATGGCCTACTGATCTTCAGACTCTGGTCACAACTGCCCTTTCCTTCTTAAAATCAAGCTATGAGTGCTTCTTACCGGCTGACAGAATTTGAATGACAATGCACTGATATGCTGGCAGAACATATCAACAATAGGGAAAAGGTAAACGGTTTTGTTGCCTGGTGGTCTGAATAAAAAAGAGCTTTGAAGATATATGAAGGAAAAAAAGAAGATACACAAATGAAAAATAATGCTCCTCTAAAATAAGGAGAGTGTTTGAATGAAGAGCACAAGTCAGTGAAATGTTGGGAGTCTCACTTTGACAGAATACTAGTCCACCTCTATACCAGGATGTATTTAAAATCTGATTTTGAACACTTATTTTGGAAATGTAACTTTCTGTTTTCTAGATCTGAGTTTTGACTTTAGAAAGACATGAATTGCGACTGTTGGGATAACTCTTACTTGTTTTTTGAATGAGCTTTTGTAGCTACTGCGCTGGCGTGGTAGTGTGGAGGAAGGGTTTTAGAAAGGCCTTGGGAATGGGAAACTGAGGAAAAGATACATTTATGTATGCCCCATGGTTTTGCTTCAGCATTTTTCTGTAAACCGCCTTCTCCCCACCCCTGAGCAGTTCCCATTGGACCTGACCCCTGGGGTGGTTCTGATGAGCCCATGCTGAACACTGTCTCAATTGTTTAGACCTTATCTCTTAATTTTACTGTATAAAACTGTATCTGGGCAGTAGCCCAGGGTCTTTTGTCCCTGCAACCGTTCAGGCAATACAATCTCTCTGGACTGCATACAACTGACCTCTCTTCGTCTCTTTATCTCGACTCCTTGCGGCGACCGAGGCGCACCGCCGCTGGGACCGTGCTAACCCAGCCGCTGCCTGGTGAGCCCAGTGCAGCGGGACCGCGGCAAACCCCGGTTCCCTGAGGGGACAGCCAGCCGGAGAGGTCCCGGGGGGCCGGGGAGGGACGGGGGACAGCCGCAAGTGACCCCCGAAAGCCGCAAGCTTTGGTGTCTTGCTGGCAGAATTGCACTTGTGTGATATATTGTCTCCTTCTCTGCATCACTATTAATAAGGAAGACTCCACAGTTCAGCCTCGATTGACATCTCTGTAAACTGGGGAAAAATAGAGGATGTGTGGTCTTCCTCTTAGATCTCCATCTGCTCTGGAAGTTTAAGATTAAAAAGCTGGGAAAAGTCACTTTACCTAGAGAAGTAAGCAGGTGTACTCCTTATAGAAAAAAAGGAAGTAAAACCTCAGGCAAATGAATGGCTACTATATTTATATTTTCCTGGGTTTGGAACTTGTAATTCTATTTTAAATCTATTAATTTCAGTTTACACAACAAAATAAAAGCAGAAGATTGCTGGAAATGCTGATTGCTTTGAAAAAACAGACTACAGCTACGGCCAAGATAAATGTGTTTTACTGAACAAGCAGAGTAAGAGCTACCTGGCGGCTATAATCAACACATGAACTAAGGTAAATAGTGGAATAATTTAAACATAAATCAATATTTTAATAATTTTAACATGTTAAAATTATCAAAATATTAAAATAATTTTAACATAACAATAATTTTATTAAAATTAACATAAATATTAATTGTACTATTTTAAATATTAACCTATTTTCATATTTTAAAATATGTTAACATTATTAATATGTTAATAATTTTAAAATATTTTAATAATAGTGGAACAATTTTAAGGTCTAGCGCCCTATAGGAACTTAAGGATATCTTACATATGAACAAGAAATAAAAAATTACAATGATTTATATAAAGTTGCATGCTTTGAAATGAGGTGTTGTAACACCTCATAAATCAGGGACTCATGGTTACCATGAGTAGAAGTGATGTAAGAACCAGGATATTTGAATGAATTCATGGGTAGGCATCCAAAAATGTTGCTCTGTTTCTCTGTATTCATTGAAAGTCAAACCAGCAAATTATCAGTGGGAAGCTCCACGCTCTAAAGTAACCAAAAAGCCAAAGGCATCTACTGCCAGAAGTATCCCTTGAACCATCGGTGTAACCTTTAAACTTTCAGTGGAATTAAAAATGAAGTAAAAATGGAAGCAACACTTAGATGAAAGATGCTGAACAGATATGTTGTTACAATTTTTCAGTATCTTACACAATTATAAGAGTCAAAAGGTCAAGCTACAAAATGCCAAGAGCACCCGCTTGGCTCATTTGTTTATTCTGGGAACACTTAAGAAGGACTGCATGGGCAGTCATAAATTATTAAAGAGCTATAGTAAATCTCTCTGCAAATAACACCTTCATTTTACCGTAAAGTAGTTCAGTCAAACAGAAACATGTCACTCATCTCCAGTCATGAGCCCATTTAGGCCCTAAGAGTACACTCAGTGGGTGGCAGGATACGGAATCTTATCACTCTGTTCTTACGCTGCATAGAAAACATCAGCTCCATCCTTACCTTTGTTCAAAGTTCCTATTCCTTTAAAACCAACAGAAAATTATGAGAGGAAACACATCAGGAAAAGATCTTTATACCTCTTCCAACGACGTTTTTCTTCTTTGTGTAGGGCAGAAAAGACCAGATCTCCAAAAGTCCAAAGTGCTGCTTAGTTCTAGTGGAGACACATCTTTCTTGTGCTAGTGAAACATGTGAGTGCTCACCAGAGAGATACGAACTCAAATACAGAAGAAAATCTGTTAAATATTATGGGGCACTTCGTAAAACTCAGTTTTGAATTTTGTCTTTGGACACAAAGTTTTGAAATGTTCTTTTGTAAAGTCATTTGTTAATGACTTTAACAATGGATGAATTGTCCCACCGACCTCTGAGGCACTTATTTTAATAAAATATCCGATGTACGGAAAACACAAAGGAAAGGAGGAAATGAAGAAATTATCAGTGTACTTGATTATGCAAAGAGAACAGATGAAAAAATAAATATATAGTATGGCAATAAAAAATGAGGAAACACAGCAGTTATGAGTTATTATGGCAAGCACTTATTTTGTGGATATTTCTGTCATAGGGTATGTGGGTGATCCCATTATGAACTAATGGCAAAATGGTAAGTTCTCAGTGTGTGGCAGTTGTCATTTGCTAGTATAAGTCAACAGACAAAATTCACCACAGATATAAGCAGATATTCTGAGCTATAAATCTGAGATTTCCAGAGCTGTGCTTAAATATATTAGGCTTGATATGGATCCAACCAAGTGATTATAATTCCTGCTGGAATAACTATATAGAGAATTTGCATAAGCTAAACCTGATATTGTGTAGATTTACTCTCTTTTTTTCTTACAATAGTTGTAGTACAACAACACTGAGTTAGTGCAAAATAAGCTTTATTTTAATATATTTGTTTATATCTTCACTCTTACAGTCCAGTTCTAGCATTATATGCACACAGCATTTGTGAGCCTTCTGTCCCTCTGGAAGGGAAACATTTAGAGACAGTTGGAAAGGAAGCATTTTTCCATAGTTCAAATCTCTGCATGACACTGCAATATAAATACTTAATAATAAATTAGAAGTCCCAGAGCTCCCATGACACCTATTGCCTATTTCCAGCAGGTAGCATAGGACCTGTTGCTATTAAAAGCCTGTGTACCCAGGACACAGTACTGCCTGTACCTTTTTGCAGAATGTTATTCAAGTTAGCACTCAACTAAAGCATTACAGATTAAAGTAATTCGTTCTCTCAATATTAGTCTTTTAGCCTAGATTAGTTAGCTCATGAATAATTAAGTATACAATTCTAATAGTTTAAGACAATGCTGTAAAACAGCTTGAGTTATTTTATGATTTTCTAGGTCTGAAATTGTACTTTATTTACTATAAATGTACATACTTATATACAGATTTTAAAGTGACATTACTATGTGTAATGTAAACATGGTTTCTATTGTTAGGGATGGGGTATTAATTTAGCAGACATCATTATATAATAATGACAGACACAGAGGCAATATTACTGAATTTTTGTATCGTATGTGAAAATTAAACCATGAGTGAGTTACACCATTGTGGGCCATGACCCTCAAAAAATCAAATTATTATCATCATTGCTTTGCTTCTTTGTGTGTTCTATTTATCTTAAGTGAAATATTACTTTCTGTGCCTTTTTGGTTTTTATTAGATCTTTTTTTTCCAGATCCAGGGGCAACTTAATTTAATAAAACTATTTGATTTTTCTGCCAATTTAAGTCTAAATGATAGTACTTACTTTTACATCAAGGTAGATATGCCTAAATATTGAATTTTGCTTGCATTTCTGAACAGCAAACACTCAATGATTTATCAAGATTCATTTAATCAAGGATTTAACATCCCCACAGACAGTGTACATGCAAAAACAGTATCCTTCCCCACTAAGGTTTTCCATAAGCTGCTATTGATCATGGCTCCAACATTAACATATTTAATGGCATATTTGTCTATGATCTAGAAATATTTATTTCCTGTGATGCCATTTTCTAGTGCCAGATTTTTAAATCAACATAGCAAGTTAAGTCAGCTCTTCCCTCAAGCACAAACTGGCAGTAACAAACAACTACTCAGAGATGAATCTGACTACCTAACACCTCCTCACTCACATCATTCCTGCAAGCAGCAAGTTCTCTTATGAGCTCTGACTAGAGGAAAAAATACGTCTGTTAAGTAGAGGTCCTAGGAAAATACAAAATTTTCAAGGGTTATTTTCACATGTATTTAGGTCATAAAAAAGGCTAAAAACCCCCTTATGTGGAAATGCATCTGCTGCATGCTGGAAAACATGGTTACATCAATTTACTTAAGACAAGAAAAGGAATTAGTGGTTTTTCAAATATTTCTAAAATATGCTTGTGTAGCCTACTTTGTTGACCCAATCCTTAAAATGGAGCCTGTGGGAATTCCAAGATAAAATCATATCACTGAGACTGCTCACCACTTCAAAACAGGGCACTGAGTTTTATCTGCCATATACAAAGCCAGACCCCACCTTACACAAGCAGTGAAGTCCAATGGGAAATATCAGCTGTCCTTGAGAATAGAGTTAGCCAGGTCCTCTGTCATAAAGGCTTGAACTCTTACAACATCACCATAATCATGCAGATCACCCAGTCATGCTTTTCACCCACATATACAACAAAACAGTCCCAGAACAGTACTAGAACTTTTTATTTCTGATCCTCATAAATTAAATAGGCTTCTTTGGTGATACTTTCAGATATCTCTGCAACTATTATTGGTGGCAAACATATATTTTGCCTGGAGAGTATACAAGACAGAACACAAGACACAGAATTCATTAATTGTTAACATACTGTTTCAGAGATGGTCATTATGGTCACCTTTTCCCTGCAAAAATTTTCAGTTCTCAAGTAATTACTATCCTAGATTTACATATTATTGACAGTCTCTTCTCAACTGGGAACACCAGAGAGACTGTGAGTTACACGGTAGTTTTGGGACACAGATTCAGATCTTTTGTCTGCTTTATAAAACTTAACCACAGAAACTTAGTATCAAAGAAGCACAAGGCTTGTAAATTAGGCAAAGCATGAGCAAGACAGTGGAAATTCTAATTACACTTAATGTCTTCAAAGGTGAAATGACAATTTCATACAGAATTTGATAAATCTCTGCCATGGTTCGACCAGCCCTAACCAGTGCATTCTTAGACAATTGTTTAAATTTTATTAGCAAAGCCTGAATAACTTGAATTAGCCTTAACACTATTCCTAAATTATGCGTATTATGGATGTTGTAATTTCCTTTCTTTCAACATTAAAACATTTCAGATTATCACTGCAGATAATGAATCATGGTTTAGTATTTGAACAGATCCTCTTAATTGATATTCTTCTTATAATTTTAAAGTAACTTCAATAAAATGTTTCCAAACTTGCAACATTTAAAAATTACAAGCTATATGGTTTATTTATTTAGTGACTTATTATGTGTATCTTATAACCTTATAAACAAGTGCGTTTGGTTTGTGTGTATTGCTTCTTGGTAGATAATGAATACATCATCACATGAATCTAACTCATGAGAATAAAACCTCTAATACACTGCTAACTTGAGAAAAGTTATCTTTCAAAATTTATAGCTGCTAGTTGTAAGAGTTAGAAACAGTTAAGTCATTTATGGTATGTAATGCATGTATTGCAGAATGATGTGTCAAGCGGTATGCCTTCTTCTGGAAGCTGCAATGTACACTTTTTGGAAAAAGTATCATAATACTGTTCTTGTGAAAACTGAGATTACTACATAATCTGAACAACTTTTCAGAAAATTGTTTTCCAGATCATCCTCTTTTCACACAATATAATGATTTGGTTTGCATTTCTTTGGCCTGTGTCATGCTGAATGCCCACACAAAATGTTAAATCTTCCTCATATGCAAGTCTACAATTTACTAGATACATAACAAATTAGTACAAAACCTTATCTTGAGTTCTGTGAAAGAAATCCTGAATTTTGTTCTTTAAATTTGGTGCTTCAGAGATTTTTCATTAACACCCTGGTATTGTAAATGCAGGCAAACCCAGTGGGAAGAAATAACAATGTCTGACTCAATTCAGAAGGCTGAATTATTTCTTTATTATAACTATGCTAAAATACATTAATATGCTATATAAAAGGAGGATACTAAAACTATATATTGCTTTCTCTGACTCTAACAACTCGTGACCCTCTCTCAAGAGTCCAGACACGGGTGGGGACTGGATTGGCCATCAGGCTCAAAAAATCCTCACCAGAATCCAATCAAGCAATCACTCCAGGTAAGCAATTCTCCAAACACATTCCACATAGGAAGAACAAGGAACAGAAATAGAAATTGTTTTCTCTTTCATTTCTCTCTGTGCACCTCTATGAAAAGTCCTGAGAGTGAGAGAAATGTGCTTGCCACACCCTGGTGCTGAGATGATGAACTGATTGCCCAGAATAAGCACAAGGTGTGCCAAAGATTCAATGCACACTCCATCAACCTCCCCAAACACAGTCTTTCAAGAGCTAACAAAAGGGTCTTCACAAACAGTTAATCCGAAATGCCACTTCGAGTTCTAATTGACAATAGCTTTATTTGATAAAAAACATATATGTACTTCCCTCACTAAAGCTGGCACAGCGTATTTATACGTCACCCATCACCCTGATACCTCAAAACTTTTAAAATGTTTTGAAGTAGGAATTCTGTTATCACAAGATGTACTCTCTTCCTTGCCAAAACATGGAGTAAGAACCTCAAATAGAGACAGTAAATAACATCTTGTTCACAACTCAGTTCCTAGGGTAGGAAAAGTGGTGAACATACTGAAGAAAGCTGAAAAAAAGAATTATGCTGGTTTTAAATGAATTAATTCTTAATGTAGTCACTTTAATTCATTGTATTCTCCATCCAGTTCTGAGATCTTGGTTCCCAGATTCAGTAACCAGAAGGCAATAAAGAAAGGGGGAGACAACTTTGTCACACTTCTGTGCTAAGTCACTTTATAGCCAGTTTCAATCAGTGCCTTCTCTACTTAAATATTGAGACAGTGCTTACTGGCCTGAAAGAGACAGAGAGTTTTATATAAATCTTTCTGTCAGGATCTCCAACTTATGTCTCATAATCCATCCCTGCATAGGCTTTCTTGTAGATTTTGAATCAAATTATGTGGGAAGCTGAATGTCGTACAACTGCAGATCTGAGCCCTCTATCATATTTACTTTTGGTATTGTCTGAAAAATCTACACAGTCTGCATCCAAAGATTTCAGTGCATTCCTGTAGCTTCTTATGGATGTGACAGACAGAGCTGCTGATGTGCAGAGGCACAGCTGGCAGGAAGGTGGAGGATGCCAGCACAGCTAAGGGGCCAGCAGCTGCATCTTGGATACCCTTTGCAGCTCAGTGGCTCCAAAGCCTGACAGCGGACAGCTGGCCCAGGAAACTAGCCCTTGATACCTTTCTACATCTTCTTGGTCAAAAAAGGGAGGATACACCCTGCAAGGTTAAGACATCTTCAGGCAACAAGTGAAACTTATTTTGGCACCGAGCAACATGTACTCTTAAGGGATGCAATAATATTTCTTTCTGACATATGTGGGGTTGTATGGGCTACAGTACCAGAGGCATTCCCTGCAGCCATTCTCCTCTAGTTATGTCTAGTTGTCTCAGATGATTTGCAGTCTATCTGTTATATTATAAAATATTCTCTAGACACTCATTTGCTTATATCTAGTTCTACCCTGCAGCATTTTTTACGTTCCTGGCCTTTTCTTTCATTTTGCTAGTGGCAAGTCACTATTAAATTATGCATAAATTTACTTAAATTCTTTGTTTACATTACATTTGGAGAGCAGAGAGTGAACAGGAGTTTTTAATGATGGTTCAGTCCACTCAACCTCCCCTTGGTGTACTAGCTGGGAGGATTCCCAATGAGCCAGTCTCTCCACTAAGCATAATGAAGCTCACAGTCTCAGTGGCAACAAATAATTTTCTCATGTTTGTTGAGAACAGTTTCCTGAAGGCAAGACTTTTCAGTCTCTTTCTCCAATATTTAAATATCATATCACTCCGTTCATGCCCGATAGGCGGCGATTGCGAGGGGTCAATGCAGAAGAAAAGGTGGGTGATGGGAAAATTCGAGGGTCATTTATTCTTCTGCAGCAGTGTTCCCAAATACAGCCAAATGGTAAGATCTCCAACAAGGGGCAATCCCAATTTATATACACTATCATGGAACATTCTAGCAACATTCTAACCAAACACAAGGTATGGGCAACCCATATTAACCCAGTAGCTCCCATAATCCCTTTGGAACAAACTTAAACTCTCACAAACTTGAGAGTATCCCTGACTTTAGGGTGTTGCCTTCCATAGCCCTGGGATGATCCCAGCTATAGCTAGCTTGCTGGTCAGGCCAGACCACTGGACCTCCACATTTGAAACTATATTAAGATCTGATCAGGCCAAACTTGTATCAAAGCAAGAGGCCAAATTAAGACAACCATTATGTGGGGCATTTTTCTGTGCAGAAAGGTAAAAATCACTGCATCTGAAATAATAGACTGGAAAGAAGAAACAATCATTTTAGGGAAACAAAGTTACAATCAATAATCAATTCAACTCAATAATCAAGCCACAGAAAAATATTATATTTAGCAGCTTTAACACTATCTAATACTTAAAAGTAATGAGCAGTAGTCACTGAAACCACATAAAATTTGATCCTAAGGAATCCATTTTTATTTTTGTTTGCTTCCAAAAAGGTAACTTCATGTGAGAGATATCTCTGGAAACCCAAGCATTCGAATGCTGTTTGTGGTCAGCTAAGATAAAACACAGCATCTGAATTAGTTTTTTTTTTTTTCATATTTTTTAAATGTTGCTTTTTACTGTTTCAAAATATGCAGTCTGGCAAGGTACTACTTGTTTTTTCCCTACCTCTTCTGGAGCTTCAAGGGTGTCTCCACAGCTAATTGCTTTACAGGCTTTCACATACGGTATACATTACACATTGATTTTGAATATTTCAGAAACCACTTGCAGATAAGTCTCCCTTCATATACTGACAAAGTGGAACAGTGCCTCCCAACTTCAGCTTCAGAAACATCTAAAGCAAAAAGGGCTTCCTTGGAAGAAGATAAAGCTTAGCTGCAGCAGGGCCATCTGACTACTCTGACCTGTGCAGGAAAATGCACCAGTTTTTTAATGTCAAGTAGCATACCTGACCACTAAGGTTGGAGAGATGAGCAGAGATCAACCATCTGAAATCCATCAAAGACAAATGCAGGGACCTGTACCTGGGGAGGAACAACCCCAGGCACCAGCACAGCCTGGGGCTGACCTGCTGGGGAGCAGCGCTGTGGAGAAGGACCTGGGGGTCCTGGTGGACAACAAGCTGTCCATGGGCCAGCAGCGTGTCCTGGGGGCCAAGAAGGTCAGTGGTGTCCTGGGATGCATTAAGATGAGCACTGCCAGCAGGGCGAGGGGGGTGATCCTGGCCCTCTGCTCAGCCTTGGTGAGGCACATTCGGAGTGCTGTGTCCAGTTCTGGGCTCCTCAGGACAAGAGCGACATGGAGCTCCTGGAGAGGGACCAGAAAAGATCTACAGAATTGCTCCAGGATCTGGAGACTCTTGCAAGAAAAGGCTGAGTGAGCTGGGTCTGTTCAGCCTGGAGAAAAGATGACTGAGAGGGAATGTCATCACTGTCTGTGAGTACTGAGGGAGTGGCAAGAGGATGGAGCTGGGCTCTGCTTAGTGGTGCTGAGCAATAGGGCAAAGCCAATAGGCAGAAACTGATGTACAGCAAGTTCCACCTCAACAAGAGGAAGAACTTCTTTACTGTGCAGGAGACCAGCACTGGAACAGATTGCCTGGAGAGGTTGTGGAGTTTTCCTCACTGGAGATAATCAAAAATATTCACTTGGATGTAATCCTATGCTATTTGCTCTAGGATGACCCTTCTTGAGCAGGGAGGCTGAACTACATGACCTACAGCAGTCCCTTTCAACCTGGTTCATTCTGTGATAACCAGTGAGTATTTACTAGAGTAAAGAAATGAGTATTTACTATTTTTCTTAAATATGTGGCATTGGGAAAAAGACTCATGATGAAACAAGTCAAAAATTTAGTAGTAAGGACGCCATGAAAGCCATCAAAATGAAATAAAATTACTGAGGTATGTGAGTTTACCCAAGTTTACCAGGTTTTAAAGATCTTTCATGCATACCTGCTTTTATACCACCTTGTCCATTGTGCTTTCTTACTCACCCTTTTGTTTCCTTTGTAACTGTTCTTATTTACACTGTTACTACTGTGAAGATGTGTGGGAGATCCTCTTTGTTAAACACTTTCCCGCAATACTAAGTACTGTTGTTTCTTTACATGATAACTCTCTAAAATACATGATGCCTTTCTCTGTGTTGGTAGATCTTTTAGCTGGGTTTTAGGCCCTATTGTCACAAACAATAATTAACAGTGTTAGGCAAGCCATATGTTCAAAGAAGTTTGAAAGCAGCCAACATTAAGTTTCAAACTATTACCAAAATTTTGCACGCTCTTTATCAAATGCATCTTCAATGTCAATTGTCAAATATAGTCTTCAACTAATATTTAACAGCATAGTTTGCTGTGTCAACAAAGTGCCATACTCACAGGTATAATTTATTTTTGAGGCTCTAAAGAAGACTTCTATTTTTAACATGGGCTCATACTATTCCGGAACAGCACAACCACATAGTGTAATTGAAAAAGAATTTACACACAAACTCTAATCTGCTTTGACTTCACTGGATGCAGAAAATACTAGTTACCAGATCACACTAATTACAAGATACTGGGCATAGTAATTAGTATTATCAGCTATGCTAGTTAATGGCAATATTAGTCACTCTTAATACAATCTTAATGTATTTTATTTCTTTGTCATTAGCATCTTATGATAAATTAAAAGGTGGTTTGTAAATAGAGTTTATTAATTGTGAACGGTCTAGACATCACTTGTTAGACTGAGTTTTGTTCTCTTCTCAATGTTTCAAGTACTCCTTACATATAGCAACTGTTCCAAATAATTGCCACTTCTGTCAGGTTTGGCACCAAAATACTAGTGATGAATTCTTTTTTAAAGTATTCAGCAATTTCTTTCAGTATTTTTTACTTTTAGGACTTGTCTGAAGCATGATTGTTAAAGGTGTTAAATATGAATATTCCTGAAATATTGCCTGAATAAGCTATTATAAAAATACTCCTCTATCTTTAACTTTAGTTTGGTGAGAGTCACAGTACTATTTTTACACTAAGCTTTCTTTTTAGTAACAAGTAAAATTCATTAATGAATCACAAGCAGGTAACTACTTAGCTTATGGTTAATGTCAAATAAAACAAGCCTCCAATATTCATAAATATCAGGCTATCCACTCTTCACTTGACAAGAGCAATCCATGGTGATTTATTGTAAATGGGAAGGATGATGATAATGTGCCATGCTGTATGGATTTGAACAGATGGTATCTGTCAGATAACAGCTCTTCTTTCAAGAAGTAAGTAGATTTTGGGTAAATATAGAGCAAGAAACAGGTTGGTTTATGATCATGATGATATTCTGGTTTATTTTCTTTAGGCTATAATGGTACATTCTCTCAGTCCCTGGAAAAGCTGTCATGATTCAAGTAAGAGTGAGACTAGTCAACAATAAAAATCCACAGATCTTTAACAAAGTGCAGTTAAATAAAGAGGTCTGTACATCACTATTACATCAGTAGGAAACTTGAACCATATTGTGCTCTGAAAACAACAACAACAACAACAACAAAACCTCAAAGGCTGCTGCAGTGCAGCATTCACTTAAGCCTACGGTTTTCCTGATCAAAAAAAAAAGATTTATTTTCTAGTATTTGCAAAGTAATGTGTAATTTCATTGTTTATACATCTATATATACATATCTGCATCTCTCATATCTTCATAAAATGAACTGTTACAAGAGTAACAGTTTTATCTGGATTTTATTTGGATTTTATCTGGATTCAAGACACATACTTAAACCTAACCAAAGCGGCATATTGATTTTAGACTTGGCTTTGCCTTGGTAACTGCAGATAAACCTTGTCAGAAAGTCCTTCCAGAGTATGGGTAGTGTGGATGCAATCCTCAAACAGGAGACCCTGTATTGGATCTGGCTGTGTTAGAGATATTTTCTATTATGTTCCTACCAATACTAGTGTTTTGGAAAGATTGAGATTTCTGGCAGTTTTTGATGCTTTAAAAACCATTTCCATCAGACCTGCTCCAAATAAGTTTGCAAGTCACAAGGGCCAGTAGGCATCCAAATGTCATATAGGCTCCTGAGTCCAGTATTTGTGCCCCTACATTTTGTGCTAACAGGCATTTGCTACCAAAATTCAGGAAAAAGAAGAGAACTCCTTAACACAAGTGTAGCATTAAGAAGTAGGTATTCTTTATTCAGCCAGATGCATAGAGGCATATCTCCTCCAGAAATCGTGCATGCTGAGTACAGAAAAAGTTCCTGTTTGTGTACTATTCTTCACATACATATTCATTGATTTTCCTGGAATAAACACACACTGACAATGATTTCCCTGAAATCACTGACATGTTCATTCCCCTCTGCACATGCATCCTTCTGTGCTGAAGATCTCTTTTGGGGTCCCTGGTGGTCAGCGACCCCAAAGTCACACCTGACTGCCTGGTGAACTGGTAAAATTTGGCATAATGAAGCTGGCTACTTTCTAGTTGTTATTCCTACAGAATAAGCATTATGTCATTCCACAGGCCAGTGGTTTTTGAAGAGTAAGCATTGTCTTAGCCTACCAGGTACAAACAATTTTTCATTTAACAACGTTCACAAAACAAAGACAAATTATTCTCCTCAGGATGATTTTCAAACTATATTCAAAAATTCCCTGCCTAGCATAATTTGTCCAGTGGGGACAGGAAGTCTCTGTAATCCAAGGATAACAGCAATTGCTGGATGGGAGAGAAAATTTGCTTGCTATTTCTGCTGGTTAGCAAGGATCTGAGTCCAGATTTCCCACCACTTTTGCAAATGCCCTAGAAAATGCAACTGGAAGTTCTGGGAGAGACTCCTAATTTTTGCTGTTAGTGGTTTTTCATGTTGCATAAGTAATTAAACGTTCATGGGGTTGTTTCAGTGCTCAAAATCACTGGAAATATTTAATGCCTCTTCATTTTACTAGCAGGAGTAACAACAATTTCCTACTGAGGTGCATCCTTGGAGCTTGCACCCAACCAGCCCTGTCACACAGAATCAGCTAATCAGTGATGAACTGCTCCAAGAACTTAATCATTCATGGCCAATCTAAATGACTGAATTAAGTGTCTAATCACACGTATGATGTAAAAATAAATGCTTTTATTTATGCTCTAAGCAGAAGGTACTGGGATTTTAGCTTCCTTGCAGATCAGTCACATAGCCCCATTTGGGTGTGCAAAGAAAAAGTGTGTACCCATGTGGATATTTCAACATGCCCACCAGGGCTGGTACAAATGGCTGTGCAATCCCGACACTGGACATCACCACCAGCAACCACACCAGTACAGTTCCTGCCCTGCCCCTCTTCCCCCACACACGGGGAGAGGGAAATTCACAGAATCACAAAATAGTTAGGGCTGGAAAGGACCTCTGGAAATTATCCAGTCCAACCACCCCACTCAGGTAGGGTCACTTACAGCAGGTTACACAGGAACACATCCATGTGGGTTTTGAGTATTTCCAGTGAGGGAAACCCTGCATCACCTGCACAGCTTGTTCCACCTGCCACCTTCAATTTAAAATAAATTCTTCCTTATGTTGAAGTGAAATTGTTTATGTTTATGGCCACTGGTCCTCTTCCTGTTGCTGGGCACCACTGAAGAGTCTGGCACCGTGGTCTTGGCACCCACCTTTGAGATATTTGTGTGTATTGCTGAGATTCCCTCTCGGTCGTCTCCAGACTAAACAGGCCTAGTTCCTGCAGTGTCTCCTCATAAGAGAGATGCTCTTGACCCCAAATCATCCTTGTGATTTGCTGGACCCTCTGATTTTCCGTCTCTGCTGGACCCTCTCCAGTAGCTCCTTGCCCCTCCTTTACTGAGGAGCCCCAAACTGGACGCAGCACTTCAGCCTCACCAGGGCGGAGCAGACAGACAGCACCACCTCCCTCAACCTTCTACACTCCTCCCGATGCCCCCCAGGATACCCCGGGGCACTGCCGGCCGATGGGCAGCTTGTCATGCTCCAAACCAGCCTCTGGCTGCGGAGACGAGGCCGAGAGCCGCGGCAGCCCGCCCGGGGCCGGCGGAGGGCGGGCCGGGCCATGAGCTCATCCGCGGGCGCCGCCGGGGCGGGAGGCGGGACCGGCAGCGGCGGCGGCGGCAGCTCGGGCGGCTGGCGGGGCCGGCCCGGCCGGGTCCCTGTGTGTCCCTGTGTGTCCCCGCGTGTCCCCACACACGCCCGGGAGCCGGTGGCCGCCGCTGTAAGTTGTTCCTTCCTTGTGCATCCCCCCCTCCCCGTCCCCTGCTCCCGGCCGGTCCCGCCGCGCTCCCTGCCCGCAGCGCTTCGTGCGAGGGAGGCGCCGCTGGAAGTGACAGAATTTTCCGTCCCTGCCTTTCCTTACAGAGTAAATGGCTGTGCCGCGAGCTTAGGGAGCAGTGGAGGAGGCAGCATGCAAAGCAGTAGGGAGTGTGTGGCCGGCTATCGCTGCTGTCCTTTTTCACGCTGAGAGTCGATGGCCTTCTTGTGGGCTGCTGGTGTCCTGGAAGATCTTTAAACGTGGATCTGTTCGAACCTGTCCCTTCTGTTCCGCTCATTTTCCTCTTTAACAGTGGAAACACGCAGGTGAAACTTCTATCTAAATGAATGGTAGTGTGTAATTCATCTGGGGATCTCAGTTTAGTTATGTTAGGTCCATTATTACTCAGAGGTCATTAAATAGCTGAGACTGCTTGCCAATGTCAACATTGGAAAGACTTTCCAATTCCAGCCTTAAAAGCTTAGTTCTTTGACGTTGTAGGTAGTATTCATTAACAACAGCTGCATTAAGCTGAAGACAGTCATTCTGTTTCAGCACAGATTTTATTTGGGTGATTCCTATGTATGAATACTGTCAGACATGTATGCTGCATGTTCTGAAAGTCAGTCACACACAACCTTTCCTTGTGTATATTCAGTGGAAATAAAATCCAAGACAGTTCCTCTTTAATGCTGTTCCACATCCCTATAGAATCACTCACTTTGGAGGGGCCACTGAAGATTATCTAGTCCCTGTTCAAGCAGGGTTAGGTAGAGCAAGTTACCCAGGCCCATGTCCACCTTGAAATCATTTTGTAAAATAAAAACTGGAAAATTCTGTCCTTACACAAGTGTTGGTCATGGGGTTTGTTTTGTTTTTGTGGGGTTGTTGTTTTGTTTTTTAATTTTGGTGGAGGTTTTTTGTGTGGTTTTTTTTTTTTTTTAGGGTTTTTAAAATAAAGTAATGGTAAATTTGGGGGCAGAAAATTGTAAACCACATATCTGGTCTCTCTTTAAGTATTTGGTCATTACTGTAATAGAAATAATTGTCAATGGAGTAAAGATGGGTTAAGGGTAATATCAGGATACTCTTCCTGGCACCTTTACCAGTTTAAGTTATGCTTCTTTTTAAGTCTTGGGTGTTTTTCTTTGGGAATTAGTATTTTGGGGGCAGAAGGTTTTCTTTGTTTGTTTTTTGGGTTTTTTTTTTTTTAATTTTTATTTCTCTTCTTATTTAAGCTGAAAGATGGAGTTTTCTCTCTTGGCTTGTCATTTCAGCTCATAGAAATCAATTTCCCTCACTGCTAACTTGCTGCTGTAGTTGGTAAAGAAGGTCTTCCATTATACTCATTATTTCTATAGTTTTCAGACTTAAAAGGAGACTTCTGGAGTGGTGCCGGTTTTACCAAGGGATAGCAGTGATTTAATTAATTTTCACATCAAAGCCTCATTACAAAATGCACTGATTTTCTTGTGACGCAGAGTGAGGTCTGTAGGCTCTCTTCTGTGTATAGTTTTGTGGTAGTTTAATGTGAGCAAATGTTTCTGTTAGTTTGTTTAAGCCTTACTTTCATCTATGGAATGCATTCATGCCTTAAAAAGGCTTAAGATCCCTTAGGTAATTGTCTTATGTGTGTATAGGGAAAAAGTTTGTAATTACCAAAAATAATGTATATATATTCCTTGCTATTTAAAGAGTAAAAATATTGTTGATGTTGGTGTTAAAAACGGAGTTCTTAGTAAGATCTTAGTGTCCTATATTGTGTGGAAAATGTATAAACCTGGATTTGGAAGGAGCTGCCTTGAAAGCAGTTTAAATGGCATTAGTTATAAAACTCTTCTAATTATCAAAGAGAATGTTTATCCAAAAGGTGCTTTTTTTAAATTTTAAAGTTTCTTTAAATGTCAAGTGGAGAACAGTATAGCCTTAATTCTAATATCTACTTGATGAAATCAATTGAATTAACTTTTTTGTACAAATGAAGAAAATCATGCTTGGCTGAAGGTGAAGAAAGTCCAAATATAGCTTTATTTTCTTGGTATAAAAAGGTGGTGTTTAAATGTGTGGATATTGGCCAGTGGCATGTAGGGAAAATCTGTGTCACTGAAATTCTTCTACACCTTTTGGAGAATACTGGGAGTACGTAGCACAAAACAAATTGTTCTCTGTGCTTCGGAGATCCTTGTTTGTGGATCAGGATATTAGCTTACATTACCAACTCAGGTGCACGTGCCACGCTGGGTGCTCGAGTGGCTGTGCATAGAAATAGCTATCTCTGCTGACTGTTTATCAAAGCAGATGATTCTGGCAGGATCTTCAAACAGGCTTAGCATTAATTGGTAAGGTTCTTCTGACCATCCTTAGTTTGCTAGAAAACTAAATTTGAGTAAATTTCTATGCAGTTACTTAAATAGACTGTCATTTGTGTGAGGTGTGAAAAACAGAAAAGCTGAGGTAGAAATGGGCACCATCTTAGGGATTGATACCTGCTGCTTGTGTCAGTATTTGTGTATTGCTTTGTGTGACTCTGATTTTGCACAATAAAAAACAGTGGTGTGGTTTGTAAGGCATTAACTGTTTTATGTATTGAAATATTTGCAGCAACTCCGTGCTGCGAGTCTTCCAGGGCTTGATAGATATCAACTACAGAGCTGTAACTGCTTGGATTGGTTGGAGACTTGATCTTCTATTGTAGGGCCCTCTTTTCATTCATTTTTGTTTTCTAAGATTTTGGAAATGCATGAGAAACGACAGCTGCAGTTGTGCTCTGAAACAAGGTGTATTTTGTGTACGCTTCATGTTTGGCATATGCCTTCATGACAAGATGCAGGACTATCTTAGGCAACTGTGTTTTGTGCCTGCCTTTCACAGTCGTGTAAGCCATGGCAGTGTCACATGTGAGACAGTCTCTCACTGGCTGGTATAGCAGGAGTGCAGTGAAATTAGGTGTGTGCTTGGAAAGGGAGTAGATAATTCAGTACATTCTTGACAGTGTGTTTCTAGCTCCTGACACTGTATTATGAAGTCATCTTTAATGACCACACATCTCTTTTTGAAGGTGGGTTTGTTTGCATTTTTTTTTTTTTTTAAGTTTGTAAGCCTTTCACTTGCTTCCACCTACTAGTGCTCCTGATGGACGTTTTAGCAAGTTCAGAGGCTTTTTAAATTTTCTTATCTGAATTATTACTGTTAGAGTGGAATTAGACTGGACTAGTTAGCTATTTGCATTTAAAATAAGCTTCTTGGAATTTGAAATGGGTGTTCTGTGTAGTTCAGCTGTCCCTGTTTTTTTGTTTTTTGGTTTTTTTTTTTTCTTCAGCTGCCACTGGACAGAATTATATTTCAAAGTTCTTCCCTATCTCTTTATTTCCTTTTTGCTTTTAACTTTAAAACCTGAGACTATGAGTGACAGTGTATTGCCTGTCAAAAAGAAACATTTTTTTTTCCTTGTAGACATTTTTAGGAAGCTTAATCTTGTCTACTTTGAGACCATGTTTTATGTTGCCTGGAAACCTTTTTTTCTCATATTTGCTTTCAGAGACCTGTGTTTCTAATTCAGGCTGATACTTTTTGTATTGAGTGGAAAACAATGTTATACAAATATAATTCCCCAACAGATTGTATCTCTTCTGTTTCCCATTCGTCGTTTCTTTTATGCAATTCTATTATGTGGTGCTGATCAAGATTGACTCCATTAATGTTGGCCACCATCTGCTGTTATTGTTTATTAAAACATAAAACCAAATACAGTTTTCCCTGTAATTTTATTACTTTTATTACTTTTATTACTTACAAAATGTACTTATGAAGTTCATTTAATAAGAAAGATGCATTGAATTTTAGGTCTACCGTTAAAATATACTAGTAATTTTTTACATCTCTTTGAGTGAAAGAAATATGACACGAAACACTGTTTATGAGATGATCACCTGGACTTTGTAGCAGCATTACAATTTCTAATTTTTTTTTCATGCCTGGAGTTCAGCTAGTGAACCTCCTTTTCTAAAGGTGAAATGCATTAATTGCACAGAAACGAAAACCAGATACTCATATTATGGGCATAATATAGCAAAAAATACTACAGAAGACAATGTTGGATAAGAGATATATTTCAAAAAAAGATGTCAAAAATAATGTGTCTTTTCTGTGATGCCAATACCGTGATATATATGTGTAAGATAGCAAACAACTTATACCAAATTCAAAGAATATTTCTCAGAACAGCGTATTTATGAAGCAATATTAAAAGATGTACTGTTTACATACACAAGGCTTGAATACGTGCAGAAAACTTTTGAGGTGTACAGTAAGGATTTTGCTTCAGAAGGTGAGGTAACGTGTTTCCTGTATTATATCAACACCATGAATAGAATTTGTTCTCTTAATGAAAAAAAGAAAAGAAATAAAGAACGAATGACAAATGCTGGACTGAATTAGTTATATGACTGTACATAGTTTGGGCGTTAAGTTTTTTACACTCCATCTCAGTCTGGACTTTATTTGTCACAAAAAATGTAGGAAAGAATTCTTCCTTTGTAGGAAAGAATCCTTCATTTGTTTACCTAGGCTTGACTTGCAAATTTGTGTAGCATTGCAGCTCTTGTTGATTCTGCCTTTTTGATAGGCTGTATTTTAGTACCAGCAGTAGTAATCATTTTGGGGAGATAATAATACTATGATTTATTTACCATTTTTTGGGAAGACTTGATTGAAGAAAAGACACCATGAAGTTATATTTGTTCAAATGCAGTTGGAAACAAATGGTAAATAAAATAATTTTTTACAGCCTGTTCAGTTAACCCCCCCAAATTATCATGTATTTATGAAAAGGCATCACAGTCTGTACAAAGAAGAGCATCACGTTTACATATTTGATAGTTGCACAGCTACCTTTTTCCTCCTCACCAGACCCTAGTACCTGTCATTACAACTCTTACCTGGTGTGAGTGCACACATACTTTCTCTGTATATCATCTCAGTGGTTTAGTCATGTTGGACCAATGAGGGACAGTCTATGTGTAGACGCTAAATTTCAAACAAAGGATCAGTATGTTGTTTTACAACATCATTGAACTAGCATTACTGATTGAAAGAAAGGTACAGATACCTAGACTTTAAACAAATATAAAAATATATGTATGTATAAACAATTTTGTCCTGTTTAGTTACGTGTTCTGAGAATGATCCTTTTAAAAATTTTATGAAAAAGCTCAAGACCTTTTAACTCTGATATTACATTCTGTTGTAATTTTTATCCTAAAGTGCATCCTTCCTTTACCATTTTTTGCTTGCATTTTTTTTTTTTTCATTTGGCTTCATTTCAGGTTTGCTTTAATTTGATTCCTGTGCGATTTGTTTCATTGCTACAGAGGCTGTGTGTGTGGTTATTCAGTGCCCTGATCTTTTACTTTTTCCTTGATAAGAAAAGGCTGTCCATTTAAGTGTCCACTGTCTATTTCAGCATCCAAATAAATGGTTCATTCCTGTATTTTCTTCTTGAATAAAACGGATAATTTCCCAAGGTGATTGAGGTCCAATATTTGATAAGCCAACCAGAGTCTGAAGGAGAAGTAGATAGCCATCTTGTCTAGGACACAAACATTTATCCATGTATTTGAATGTCATAAAATTAGCAGTGCTGTTCATGACAATGACAGAATACACTGTTTCCTGGAAGTATATACTTAAAATTTTATATTTCTGTTCTCATTCTTTATTTTCTCATTCCCTTTTCATTTAGTGTTTCAGTTCAGTAACAAAAAAAGGCATCTCTACAGAATACAAAAACCAATCCATTTTTACAGTTTTAGAAAATTATCTCAGTGTAATGCCTTGGATTGTATGGAGGATAGTTGTATTTGCAAGACAACTTAGTTTTTTTGCTTGTCTTTTCTCCATGCCCCTCTAGGGAGGGACTGCCTACCTTTGCTGTACACTCCCAGTCAGGGCCTGGGGTGTAGCAGGTAATCTTCCCTAATTGCCTTTTCCCAAGGCTGGCCTCTCCTCCCTACAATTGTATGCATAGGATAGTACTCACATTTTATAAAAGGTGTCAGTATTATATTATAAATATTTACTAATTAAAAATGTGTGCAAAACAGAGTTTGAATGTTAGTTAAGTGTTGGGTTTTCCCCACCAAGTCACTTTATTTCTTTATTCTGTTACCAGTAATTACTTGACCTGCTAGCAGTCATGAGATTTTGGTAGTCAGAAAAATATCCAGATAACATCAGGTTCAGTCCACAGAATTACACACACACATTATAGATGTTTTGTTCATGTTGCCTGAATTTACTGAGCTATTTCAGTGAAAGAAACTGATGTGAGCTTGTTGCTCGGGTATATTTGCAGAAGTACTGAAAGATTGTTAAAAATTCAAAGGAAGGTTTTTCTCAACATGCCGTCAAAAACAGCCCTGAAAGAACTGTTTCTGACAGCTAGAAAGCTACTGAGGTAGGGATACTTGCTATGACTTTGTGCTTTGTGTGAAACTAGGTTAGGGAACTATATGGACAGTTTCTTGCCCTGAGCCTTTCTTTACTACTTAATGATAGTAGCTTGATAGCATGCCCTGGAGTCCTCCAAAAAAAATACGGCAAGTCTTTGGGGAGTCTGAGTTCCCCTCTGTGCTGCCTTTGAGAACTATATAAAAATTGGCTTTGGATAGTGAAGTCTGTGGTGAGGTGTAAAACTGAAATGGACTGTGCGTGTCACAATGGAGTGACTATCTCTTCTCTTAGGGCTCTTAGAAGCAGGCCTGGCTGCCTATCGTGGTGAGTGTCACTGAAATGCCAGGGAGAGAACTGTCTGTATTTCATTCTCTGATAGCTATTCCTTATCTAGAAAGCAAATAGAAGGGACTTAAGTGCTAAAAGTGCTAAAAAGTGCTTAAGTGCTAAAAGTGCATAACTTTGGCTCAATGGTCATAGCAAAAAAGTGCATGTCAGTTCAACTTTGTGATGAGCTTCTGCCTATAGTTGCGACAAATGTTGATGCATGTTAATATTTTTGTGCCTTAATAGGTATTTACGTATTTTCCAGTGGAAAGACTTTCTGTTCTCTGTGGTACACTATTCTAAGTGCTGTGAGTTTTCAGATACAAAAATGTAGTTATATACCTCAGGTATTTAAGATTTTAAGAATCTTGATGAACAATCTCAAAGGAATACTTGGAATGCACTTCTTGTAAATTAGCTCATTTTCTTGTAAGTGCTGATATGAGAGTGGTTGTAATGTGGAAAGTATATTAATCTGTGGACAAGCATTGAATATAGGAATTTATTACTCTAAAAATGTAAAATCTATTAAGTGATTTAGACTTACTCTTATTATTTAAAATCACAGCAGAAATATATCACTATGTTTTGATACTTTTGGTAGTTTCTACCAGTGTATAAAATCTGTATAAAATCTAGAAATACTTTCATTTCAAATACTTTCAAATGAAAATATTTGAGTTCTTATCTGAAGAATGAATACAGCCATTGGTCTTGACAGCAAATCCTGAAGTAAGCAGATGCCATTCTAGCCTGATGCCATTGTGTGGAGATACAATCACCCTTTAGCAGTATTACTGTAATAAAGGCAGTTGGACTTTAGATAGATTTAGAATCAGGGCATTTCAGCAATGGTTATGAGATTATTTTCTTACTTTTTTTTTTTCTTTTTAGAGTGCAAGAAGTGGATAAACTACAATTTCAATATTGTAATCCTATTAAAAATTATTTTAGCACTGGGAGACTGAATATTCTCCTTCTGGAGTCATCATATGTCAGAATTGTCCAAGGCTTTGTAAAACCAATAGATGAACATGGAAAATGCCCAACAGATGAACACAGAAACACACCTAGACCCCATGAAGGATGACTTGCCTTTAATGGCAAACACCAGCTACATGCTTGTAAAGCATTATGTGTTGGACTTGGATGTGGATTTTAAAAGTAAAGTTGTTGAAGGCAGCATAGTTTTGTTCTTTGAGACTGGGAGCCAATACAGGAAAACCAGCAGTGCTGGCAAAGAATGCTGCCAGTCACAGTTTGATGAAACCTGTAAAATGAGGGCATCTGAACCCTGCCACATTCCTATGATAAATGTTAGTACCTGTTCATCTAAAACTGAATGTAATGATTTTGCTGTCAGTGGTAAAGAAGAGGAAGCTACTTCTGATGAAAATAGTAACCATAGCAACAATGAACAGGCTTCTGGGATTTCTAGTTCAAAGGACTGCTGTGACCTAGAGGATCGTGGAAACAAGGATTTTCTGCTGGTATTGGATTGCTGTGATTTATCTGTACTAAAGGTTGAAGAGGTAGATGTTGCTGCTGTGTCTGGCATTGAAAAATTTACAAGGTCTGCCAAACTAACTGGTGTTTCAAAGGAGCTGGAAAATCTCAGGAATCGGATTGTACGTGAACTTGTGACTTTACCTGCAGATCGCTGGAAGGAACAGCTATACTATTTTACTCACTGTAGCCAGGCACCTGGCTGTGGGGAGCTTCTGTTTAGTACTGGCACCTGGAGCTTGGAGATAAGGAAATCAGGAATCCAGACTCCGGCGGATTTTCCTCATGCAATAAGAATATGGTACAAAACCAAGCCAGAGGGAAGATCTGTCACCTGGACTACAGACCAGAGTGGCAGGTATGTAACTGTTTGCTGAAAACTTTGCATGCAATAAATTTAAATAGGTGCAAGAATGGAGAATCATATAATTGCTGAGCAACTGTGAAGACAATGAGTACATTGTTCCACTGTCTTAATTTTATCCTTGGTTTGAATCCTTTTGCTGTCCTGTAGAAGAACATTCTCTCTGCTTGTGAAACCCTAATAGACTTGAAGATCACAGGCCTGTCTTAGTGATTGTGTTTGCTCTTTCTGAGTGGGAGTAAATTACTTGTGTGTATTTCAATAAGTGTGTGCAGGAAATGGGAAATTATCATTTAGGGAAAGAAAAGGGATGAGTGACAGGTTACTTTGTGCTCTTTTTCCTTCTTGGCTTACCCAGCATAAAGTTCAATATACATAACATTTAATAGAATTACTTCACAATTAGTCCTTTATCAATATTGTAATCAGCTTAGAAATGCAGTCTTTTCCTGTTTAGTCTCTCATAATCAGCTTTCAAAATCTTCATCTATAATGTTAAGAACATTGATGATAGCAAATGAACTGCAAACTGAAAGAAGAATTGGGATTATATCTAGTATTAGTGAAAAGAACATGGTATTGTGCTGAAATCTTCAATATAAGCCTTTTATAGAATTATAAAATATATAAAATATATATTATACAATCTGCTCTTGCCTTCTACAACTGTAATTGTTTTGTTGGAATGTTAAAAGGTGGCTGTTTAATGACTGTTATTTCTTTCTGATGTCTAAAAAGCCAGAACAAAGTTGGAAGATAAGGAACAAATTTGACCTAATTGAATACTTGCTTTTCTTTCCCAGCCAAGAGATAGACGGTTACCGTTTATTTCAGTTATGTTCATATAAATTAAGTATTTTCACGAGCATCTGTGTTGGTGAGGAACATGAGGCCTTTTGATTGTATTTGTGGTGGTTAGGAAATTCTGCTACTGATCTGTAAGCACCATCAAGTCCAGAAATGTCTCATTCTTTCCTCACTCCCTGAGGAGTTTTTTTGGTATGAGTTTAGGAGATTTAACTTGGTATAGTACCCTTATATCTGAAAATTCTGAATTCTGACTGCATGTGAAGGTAGAGCAAATGCCCATGATCATGTGTCTATGTCCACCTGCCCAACTATTTAATGTTAGCAACACTCAGCTGGTATAGGACTCCTCCTCTGTGTGTTTTGAGCATTTGATGTTTCTTTTAAGTATCTAAATAATGAACAGTTTTGACTCTTTATAACCCTTTCATTGCAAAACATTGTTTTTACTTTAGTGAAACTTCATGTTTGTACACAAATGGATGGAATTTTATGGATCAGTAATGGAGCAGAAAAAGCAGGCTTGTCATGGATCCAGCAGTTTGATGGTATAAAATAGTACAAACTGATTTATTATCAGGCCTACATAGGGTATTCCAAAAACTAATGCCTGTCAGAAAATGAGTTTTCGTAGCATAGTAATTAGAATCTCGGTATCTTTTTAAAATCAAATTCTATATGTGATGAGCCCATAAACATAGTGGTAAATCTCATATTGTCATAGGAGGATTCTTCAGAATTTTCCAAATTATGTATCTGGTGCTTTTTTTTTTTCAGATGTCAAATCCTTTGCCAAAAGAGTCTATACTGTGGTTCCAACCCTGAAGAAAAGTATATAACAAAGTACACACATTGTATAACCACTTCCAATGTTTCCTGTAATTTAACACTAGTACAATGTTTTTAAATTTGGCCTATGCACAAGTTTATCAAGAGTTCAATTTCATTTGTTTTAAAGAATGATATATTGTAATACACAAAAAAACCCCAGCTGAAACAAAGCTTTATGGGATGAGTTTAGGCAAGATCAGATATGTGTGTACAAACATGTTATCACAGCAGGACACACCTCTGTTTTTTAGTTGAGGAACTGAACATGTGGAATTTCAGCATTTTCCTGTCCAAGCTTTTGGGGCCAAAGAAAAAAGGCAACGACAGAGCTGACTTGTGCTAATGGAAAGAAGGAGGGAGGGATAATATAAAGGAATGACCAGGATGCCTACCAAAATACACTTTTGACCTCTAAATTTTGATGCTAGTTCCTTCCATCACTGGTGTGATGACACAGTTGTGTGTACAACTGGGTCATAAGGCATATTAGGGAGCTAATCTAATTGAAAGTTAGTAGAGGGAATAATATATGTTTGGAAAATACTGCTGAGGTTAGTTTGGAAGGTAGAGTTATTTACTACAAGTTAGAAAATTTATCATGAAAATAGATGTTTGTTTTTCAGTGGCATAAATTAGCATTGTTCTGTACTCTTGGAAGCTGGAAATGCAGGAAGGGAATAAAGAATTTGGTTTTCTTCATAGGCAAGGTTTGGTAGAATATACAGTCCAGAACCCTGGTAGGTCTGGACGAAACCCTAAGAGGCTCTCCTCAACTCTGGGGAATCTCTACTGTTATTTTGTTTAATTTTGTTGCCAATAATGGGAACATGGGAATATAAATATTTGAGCAATTAATGAAGTATTTTGAAGTTCATTGGATTATTCATGTCATATGCAATGACTTCTAAAGACTGACAAATGATATTAATAGAATGGAAAAAACCCCAAACCCAAACCAATGCCCAAAAGGCACAAACAAACAAAAAACAAACAAAACCACAAACAAACGAAACAAACAACCAAAACCACAAACAAACAAAAGAAAAACCAAACCAAAATCAAACTAAAAATGTAGGCAAACCCTGAGTACAAAATAAATGCATTTGATATTCCCGAATATCAAATTCAGGGATTTTTTACTCAGGGTTTGCCTACTTCTTTGTTCATTTTTATTTTTTGTTTACTTGCCATAAAGCTGTCCAGAGGAATGACCAGAGATGTCACTCTTGTGTTTTGTAGATGCATTTTCTTCCAGTGTGACAAATAACTAGATAAATACTCTGAGTTCTCTGCTTATCTTTCTTTTGCTGCATGAAATTTCCTTAATCCTTGAAACCTATTGTGGCAAAGATTATTTATGTTGGCATAAATATTGCGTAAGTAGATTATTTGAGTATTACAAGTTCATTGAAAGTTAAAGACTGGGGTGGAAGGGATAGGTAGTAGAAAGAGGAAAGGAACTGTGAAGTTTCTTGCTAGGAGGGGTAGAGATAAATGATTTAAAAAGGGCAAATATGGGTGTCAATTGACAAAAGCAGTCTAAACCTAATTATTTGTCTTTGCTATTCTGTCATGTGCTTAGATTAGCTGGTCTTTTTCTGGATCAAATGAAGAAAATGATCGACACCAGGATAAGAATTATATTTCTGATCCTCTTATGTGGTGTAATTGTGCTGCCTGACCCCAGACAAAGACACTTGTTAGCTGTAGTGGATATCCTGAAGTAACATTGTGCAATTACCAATGCACAGAAAAAAGAAATTGCACCTGTAAAAGAAGTATAACAAATATCTAATTAATGGCTTACATAATTGTTCTTCTGATAGTTTCCTTTAAAAATGTAGAACTTGTCTATTTCATTACTATTTTTTTAGCGGACTGACATAATTGAGTATATTTAGGAAAATAATGAGGTTAATAAATATACCTGATCAAAAATTGTATTAAAATGGGTGAGGAGTGGAAAGAAGTCCTGCTTCTGAAGAACAGATTATGTACATGACCTGACTTTCTCCACTTAGCTAACTCACTTTCTGCTTGGGCTTTTATGGTAGAGACCTGTGACCTTCCTCTGTGTGTATATTTTAGAATTAAAATGTCTTAGGAAAAAAAAAAAAAGACTAGGAGGCTTAGAACTAAGCCTTTAGGAGCAGCTTGAGTACTACCATTAAGCATATCTGTTCACTGGGTTTCATTTTCCCCATGTGCAAAATGGTATTGACATTATCTGTAAAATACCTTATGGTCTGCCGGTAAAGATGCTCTCTCTGAGAGCAGGTGACATAAACGTTCTTGGTAACATCTATTCTCTGTAATGTTTATATTGTATTTGACACAGCATTATAACATTTAGTTCAGCACTGTTCTGCCAGACTGTTTTCTCTCATTGTGGCATTTCCCTATACAGAACACAAAGATCCCCAAAACTGCTCCTAAGAGTGTATTGTACCAATGGCACCTGACAAAACAGCCTTCACAGTGTATGGCAAATCATTGGGAAAATGTGTGTAGCAGTAGTCACTAATTCCACCTTTCCCTTTTCCTTTTCATCCTTTTCCTTCCCAGCACATATGTATTTTAGGGTAAATAATAATCCCAGTAGGTTTGACTAATGTTACTAGGAAGAAGCAGGTCTTCCTGGAAGGTGAGAAAATAGGTTCCTCAATTTTCCTGTGAACTCACTGCCATGCACTCTGTTTTTATGGGAGAAAAGCCAATTATTCTACGTATATCAGATAGGTTAAAGATTCAGTTTTAGGAGTTTAATTCTAACTAAGTAAATTAAAAATCCATGCAGATTAGTGGTCTATTACATTTAGCTGTGCATTGTGTTTTACTGTTTAAAAAATAACCACTTGGCTTTCTCTCCAATGCAGTTACCTGAACTTCACTCAGTGTCTAGGTCCTCCTCTATTCACTCTGGTACATGATGGGAAAGTTAGACTATTTTCTTTTTCTGCTTATGTGCAATAGTAGGCCTATTTAAACTGCAGCTTTCATCTGTGTTTTGCTGGAAGACCAACTGGCCTGCATTGGTTAAGCCATAGTAATTTAAAAGTGCCAAGACAGCTGTGGATTAAATAGCACAGATAGCAATGACAAGAGGGAAAAAATATCTTCAGAATATATTTAATCTGTGACTGTCAGTATTTCCAAATTCTTTCTCTCTGTATAGTTTGAAGTTGGCTTTAGAGAAGGAATAATTTGAAAGGAAAAGCAGTTTGGAGGGAGTAAATAAAATGCTAAGACCTTAGCCATTGCTAAACCAGTTTTTCCCTAACGATTTGTCTCCTGCTTTCTGAAGTGTTTGGATAATTTTTCAATTCAAGTGATGAAAGATACTGATCAGAATATTTTTAGCCTCAAGCGTTCACAAAATAATGTATTTTGTTCCCATAATATTTAGCTTTAAATATCCTAGGTTTTAAAAAGTTCAGTGTAGTGAAGTGATGATTTCAGGACTTTCTTTCTTTTACTGGAGAAACCTATTGACATTGGATTTTTTATATAATTTATGATTGAAAGATTAGCTTTTTTTTCCCCCTTAAGATAAGTGGTGTTGTTATGCACATAATAGGAATTTAGATAATACTGCAAAATGGAACAAAATAAGTAAACCAAGAATCATTAAGTCCATCCACCAGCAAGTTAGAAGGAGCTAATGAAAGGCCTTGTTACCTCCCCAGCTGTAGCTAAATGGCTAATAAGAAATTTACTGTCATGAAATACTGCAGCTGAAATTGGAAAGGGGTAGTAGACGGAGAGGTTTAGAGTAACTGCAAAAAGAGCAGTACTACAAGGAATATTTCTATGTAAGAAGCAAGGAGGAGGCTGAAACTAACAGGATAGAAATGAATTCTTTTTATTATATGCCTTGTGGCTGAAATTCCCAGACTGGTGAGCTAGGGTGCATTACCTTTGAAATTAAAAGTAAAAATACCAGAATTTATTGAGACTTGAACTAAGGAAGACTCAAAACTAGATCTACTGCTGATTTTGCATGAGCTCCAGGTTGCTAATCCAGAAGACTGGATTCATGATAGTGAAAGCACTACTGGGCTGATAGCAGGGAGGTATCACAGGTGTTGGTGAAGCCCTGCAATGGCATCATCAGAAGATGCTCAGAAGCTTTCTTTGATCTTATGGGTTCATCTGGAAGCTATTGTATGAGGCTGAGAACTCATGCAAAAACCAGAGTTAGTATTTTCTAGTTTGAAGGTATTGTAGTAATCTTGCTTTTCTTGTCTTAAATGACTTAGGTTGTACTTTGATTGGTTCATGTCATACAGGTTTGGAACCTGCAGAGCTGAAGTTAAAGAAAGAAACCACCTCAGTATGACAACATTTTTTATTTTTTATATAGAACTTAATTCAGTCTTTCTTACTGTAATTCCAATGTCAATCTCTTTTCCTTCCATCTAGGCCATGTGTTTACACAATGGGATCACCAATAAACAACAGAGCCCTCTTCCCATGCCAAGAACCACCCATTGCCTTGTCAACGTGGCAAGCCTCAGTCCGAACAGCTGCAGACTTTGTTGTGTTAATGAGTGGTGAAAACTCAGCAGAGCCAGTCCAGCTTCAAGAAGGTGAAATACCTTTTTCAAGGCAAATTGTTTTCCATACTTTTATAATTAGAAATCAGCCTTGGTAAATACGTGATTTGTGAAAGAATGAAGTTCCTAACCTTAAAAACACTTCCATGTCTCTCTGTAATCTCCATGTCATTCTGTGGAAAAGTTACCTGCTCAAACCCTCAGGATAACCTCATAAGTATTTGAAGTGTCTACATTTCTGCATTTCATTGTGTTGCTTATTTTTTTCTTCCTCTGTGTTTCCAAACCTAGGTTTCACTTTCCATAAATTTGCGTTATTTCAATCACAGTGTACTCGAGTTTTGTAGATGAAGTACCTTATCAGGCTCTCAACAAATTTAGGCTTTGGTAGAGAACTGGCCTTCACTTTTAGTTCAGCATGTGATTAGAAGCAACCATTCTGCCAAATGTATGTGTTGCCTGGAATACATGTGAATACATGTAATATCTGAAGAATATCAGGTCAGTGCCCTGAAAATCTGATTTTGGGGGGGAGGAGGGGTTGCATTGATAAAACATACCTTTTTCAACAGTAAGCATACAAGGATTTCTTCTGTGTTGGTTATACTTTGTTATCTAAACTTTCTGCACAGAGAAGGAAGTTTTTAAGGCTTGTATAAATTCTACATACAATGGAGTGAGTCTTGTTCTTGTGAGATTTGATATAATCTGTCAAACTGGGTCAGTACCTTCTAGTGTGAGTAGTTCTGATGAGGCATAGCATGAAGGAAAAGGTTAGAATTAAGCTTTTCTGGGGAAAAGTATCTTCTGCTCCCCTTTAAATGGGCAGGTTTATTCTTGAGTGGGAAAAAAGTGAACGTCTCTTGATTCAAGAATCATCAAGTTAATCCATTTTTATGGAATTGTCTGGTTATATTTGGCCATATATGGGGCCTCTTTCAAGGCTTGTCTCTGCTGTTGAAATATGGAAAACTGCCATGATGAGCTGATCAGTTCCCTTGGAGAATAGCACTTTCCTGTCTCAGCATCAAGAAAGAAAGGACACTCTTGACTTCAGACTAGGATAACAGCTTTTCCATCAATGTTTAACTAGTTTAATGAGAGACACTAATTTTTCTTGTTTACATATAGCTGGAAATGAAAAATCAGCAAGCTGTTTGGAATTGTAAAAATTTACAAAACTAATACAGAGGCAAAAAGGGAAAGGAGTAATATTCTGAGGAATGTTTTAAAATCCAAGTAAACCCAAGATGTAAGTGCTAATCTAAAGCCTTGGATAAATTTTTAATGAATTTAGGAATACAAATTAATGAGTTTAATTAATGGAATTTCTAAGAGTTAAAAAGTTTGAAATGTTCTGTTGTTTTAAATAACCTCTCCACATATATCTTGTTGTTTGGCAATTCTGGAAGTTATATGAAATGTATCCAACTTAAAATTTTGTCTCTACACATCAGAAAGCCTTCCAGGGTAGCTTCAATTTAAGTAAGTTTGCAAAGTTGTTTACATACAGTATGTTATTGCTGTGCTGCATATTTATAAAATCGTACATAACTGGCAGAATAATAAAATATATTTTTTTAAAATGCAATTTATTGGGAAGAATTAACAATCTGGTAAGCAGTTATGAATAAATTTATTTTGAATAGAATTACAAGTTAGCTGAATTTTTTTTTCCTTTAAAAGTCATATTTAAAACCAATGTGGAAGCAGACAGTAAGAAAACACCACGCAAAGTTGATTCCTTCAAGCTGTTAGAGATGTGCATTCTGCTTCATAGGCACATTTCTACATGTGCAGATGCAGTAATCCAGTGCATATCTGGTCTAGGTGTACTCTTATATGGAGATTCCTCATTTACCACTTGTATTTGCAGGTTTTGGCAAGAGTCTGTTACCTACCATATGTGCCATTTTTGCATTCTGCCTCCTATAAAACTGTGGTTGATCCTGTCATTTGAAATAGAGGGTGCGCACGTTTGTTTGAAAATAGTGCTAGAATAATTACACAAATAGAAATGGTAACTCTTTGAGTATGACCAAAAGTATTTAAATACTTTGCTTTCTTTATGGAGTTCTTAGAAAAGTTGATCAGAAAAATGCAATTAATAATGCTCTTTGAGGGAAAGCTTGACAGGGAGCACTACACATGAGTGTAATGTGAGCTATTTAAACATTAGATTTATTTTTATACACTTGTCAGTTTTATTTTCCTTCAGCACATAGAATCTGCAAACACATTTAGTCACAAACACCTTTCTATTAGTTCAATTCATATTCAAGAAGAGGATAATCAGCCATTAAGTGTGAAACAGACTGGCTTGCTTTTTGTGTGGTTACTCTTCTACTATGTAATCCTTCATCTTGTTTTGACATCTGCATGGTAAGTGAGGAGTATACTGGTACGGAGAAAAAATAGAGTGCTAGAAGAGCCACTGCTCCTGCGATGTAGTTAGCAGCAAGAATAGTTTCTTTTGCTTGTGCTCCTCACTTTCCACAAGGCAAAACAAAAGAGTGCAGTACTTGTGTAAGTTGATCTCCAGGATGTATCAGGGTCCACAGCACAGTAGTTGGGAGCTTGTCATGCACTACTCATCCCTCTGACCCAGTGCCGAGCTAAGCTCTGGCATGAATGTGAGGGAGCTCTGTGGGGAGTTCTGGATTTCAGATGAGATCAGAAAATCCCTACAAGTCACAAAGAGTTTCTGAAAGCTGGGGGGTTCTTAATCCTGGTGCTTCAGCCAGTGAGTAGTTTTTACATAACTACTTACTTGGCTGCACATTTATATATTAGCACTAGCTCTTACCTTGTGCATCTGTTGTTGTGTGGGCCTATTTCTCCTTTTCCATAGAGGTAGTTCAACTTTGCGGGCTTTAGGAAATAGTAAACATCAGGTGTATTTTGTGGTGTTTATGTTAGTGCAGACTATTTGACAAAAAATATACTGGTAAGTAAAAATGTTCATAATGTACTTGCTCTGGCATTAACAGCTATAGCTTTGGCTTTTTTTTCAGTGATAATGAACTCTACAAGACTCAAACAATTTTAATGATGTCTAAGGTAGCTGAATGCATTAAAAATTCTAGGAATTAATTACATCATTCATCATTATTATTTCAAGTAGGAGAAATAAACGATTTTTAAATTTTTCTTTTACAAAATTATAAATAGATTGAAATTTCCTACTCTTTTTAAACATTTTCATGGAAAGTTTTTCACTTTGAACTTCTAGAATAGGTGATTGTTGCTTCATGATTAGTGCAGTTATGACACAGTATATTTGCTTTGCGAACTGAAAAAAAAATCAGAATTACAGGTAGGGAAAATAGCAAAATGTTTTGAATATACTGTAATTCCCTAAAAGAATTATGTGTAGGAATCAAGTTATTTTAAAATTACATTACAAGTACAAGGACTGGGGTGATTTATTTTTCCCATGGACTAATCCCAGCCTAACCTGTTGTTTTTCCCAGTGTGTTCTCACTTAGTCTGAAGATGTTTTTATGGTACAAAATGCTGTGTTTGGTAAAGAAAGACACATTTCAGCTGCACTGTTTTCTGCTATCCTAGAGATGGAGCTGTTTCCAAGACTGACACTGAAAAGTACAATGCAGCCAGAGGATGGGGAGAGCAGCAAAAATTAGTTGAGTGAAGCTTGTGATCCCAATCTATTTGCTGGGCTAGATCATAGCATACAGAGGAAGGAAAACAAAACAAAGCTCACTGGCGTGAAGACAGTGTAAGGAAGGAAGTGAAGTAATGGGAGAGGTCAGACTGGGAGACAATCTTACCAGTAATGAGAGAAGACACAAGGTCAGTGAGTTAGTTAAGCTGTCTTTGAGACAGTGCTTCATGGTTCTCTCCAGATAGAACTTCTGCCGACAAAAAGACCTTTTCAGTCACTGATCAGCACTGTTTTCCAGCCTGTTTTCCTATGGTTCTATAGGGAGAACTCACTTGTCATGCTCGTGCATGTGATTTCAGTCAACAACTGTAGGATAAATATATAGGTATTCTACATAGTTCTTGATTATGAATGCAGAAGATATCAGAAAGCGCTGCAGGGAATGGACTGAGCCCTGGGTAGACATGCAGAGATGTTATAAAACTTGGATCTTGTTCTGGGAGGATCCATAGTTCACATGATTTCTAAAATCCTTGCAAAGTAAAAGGGCCTTTGGTACCATTACTCTCTTTGCATCGGGTCAGCTCTGAATACTGTGTTCATTGCTAATTTGTATAGATTTCTGAATGCAGTACATGCTGTTCTTCTCTCTGAAATGCTAATCTGATTGCCATGCCTTTTATATATTCTATTCAAACTGTTTGTGCATTGTTTTTTACAAGAAAAAACTCTCTTGCTTGCTCTAGCCTGTCTTACTAAACTTGTTTCTCATATAGCCCTCTCTGATCTCTACCTAGCACAGGCCAACACCCTTTCCTTTTAGACAATCTCACAGTTGTGAGAGCCTTTTCCTTTATACCTTGTGCCATTTGGAAGAGTTTTCTGTAATTGCTTTTTTACTTCCATGCTTTTTTCCAGCCATAGTTGAAAACACATGACGGTTTTTCGATTACAATTTTCTCTGATGTTATTTAATTCTTAAGTTTTTACAATTAGTGTAATTACATGGAGCGTTTAGTAATGCTTTGTAGCATTTAGATGCAGCACTGAGTGCAGAACCTCTGAACCTTGTCCTGTGTGTATGTGAGTTAAATGCAAAGTTGTTACTAACTACAATCTCTGTGGGCTTGGGCCTTTAGCACAGTGTCTATCAATGAAACTCTGTACATCAGGAATTTGGTATTCTGAAATAATATATTGTTGCTACCGTGGACGACCTTTTTCTCACAAGGTGACGTTTGCTTGTCTTGGCTTATTTGTAGCTTTGTTAAGGTAATAATAATAAAAAACCAAAAGAAAGAATGAAATTTTGCCAAGTTATCCTCCTCATTCTTAATGTGTTTGGAAAAATACATCCATTCTTCTTATGTGCTGATAAGAGCGTAGGAAAATTACAGGAATAATATATGTTCACCTGACAATACTGACAAAATTTTTTTTTATGGATGTTGCCTAAAGTGGGATGGGGTGGAGTATAAGTAGTTTCTAGTGCGTACAAGAGGCAAAGACTTTATCTGCCTCCCAGAAGACTTCACAAATGGCATTGTTTTGTCATGCTAAATAGAAGGTGGAAAACTTGTTGAGGCTAAACTAAAGATTTTTTTCTTTGTCCTTCCTTTCGACAGCCTGACCTTCTTAGGTCATTAAGGTAGGAAATCAAGTGATTCTTTGCAGCAGTTGTCTGTTTCCTTTCCTCTGTGCCTTGTGATCTCCACTAAGTTATATTTTTACAATTTTTTTCCCTTTTGGTAGTGTTCCATAGTCCTAGTCAGAACACTTTTGAAAAAGAACAAGTACTAAAGTTCTCTCAAAATAACTGAAGTTTGTTTGTTTCCATGTTGCCCTAGCTACAGTCATTTGCACATGATTCATCAGATTTTAACTCATGCTAGGCTCTTTTCAAGATAATTAATCTGTTATTGTGGTGTAGTAACTGTATTATGACCATAAATTAATACATGGATGTGATTCTTAAACTATATCCTTTTTAACGGGACAAACAGAAAATCTAAGCAACTTCTGTATTAATGGAAAATGTGCTATTCTAGAACATCCACATTATAAAAATGTGTTTGTACATACAGTAATCCTATACCATACTCTGTCTCCCCACATTGTGTTCCCATAATGATAAAACTTAGCATATTTTTACCTTCTAATAGATTCTTGTTTTGTTTTAGCACCTTCATGGGGTGCTAAACATGACCAAGTTGACTTATGTAATATCTCATCTGAATCTAAGCTTTGATTTCTTACTGCCTGGTTGACATATTATGCACCGCAAATAGCTGGGTCCAATTCACAGATAATAGTGGTGTTTGTTAGAAATTATCTATCAATTTGGTGCTGCCCAGAACACAAAGGAAAGGTTTTGGGTTGTGTTAGATAATAATACAAGCAAGCCAAAATCATAACAGAGTAGATACAAGGTTGAAAGAGTTTAATTTTAATATTTTGTGTGTGTGTGTGTGTGTGTATGTATTTAAAGGTGTTACTAGATTTCATGTCTGGTGTAATTCTTGGGTAGTAACTGTACAATCATGTTAAGCTGCATTAATAAAATCCCACTTATGGATGATTTATTTACAGGTAAAGACATCAGCAGTTAGAGCAAAGTTGCAGGTGTAAGTAAACAGAACACAGAATCCATGGTGGTTGCATACGATTGTTCATATGTGTCTTGATGTGATTGTTTTTATTTCCTCCACAAAAATACCAGGTTGTAAGGTGGGAGATGGGACCCAAAATCCCATGTACATGCAGATGTCAAGTACCTAACATGTGCTGTAACACTGATGAGTCTGTACAAATGTTCTTTTGCTTACAGGTATCTTGAGCTGGTACTACTATGTGTCCATGCCAATGCCAGCATCCACCTTCACTATTGCTGTGGGGTGCTGGCAGGAAGTTAAACAGCAGTCCTTCAAACAAAAAGCTGCTATTGGAACAAACACTGAGTTTTCCTTGCCATCATCACAAACTGATTTAAGGTTGGTGTTTATAATATTATTGAAAAATTAGGCATATGGGTAGCATTTCCATTTACTCTGTGGAATGTGAAAATGAGTCATATTAGCACAGGAATCAAAATAGAACTTGTTTAATCTGAACAGAAACATCTTGACAGGAAAATAATTCCAAAGGCATTATTTCATGGGAGTGGTTCTTTTTATGTGAATGCAAGCTGTTTAGTGAGCAATAGGGTTTATAAATTCCACTCTCCACTAGATTTGTATCCTGTATCCTTAACACTCTGCTGCAGCAATGCCAGGTGCTATCTTGTTTCTTAGAATACTTGACTCAGTCCATTCTGGATACTAGTGACTCCTACTACAATATTGCCTACTTACGTTTTTGTTCTCCTCCAGTCTCATTGCCCAGTTAGAGCTGGCCTGTGCAATGGTTTGCCTGGCGTGATGTGTAATGACCAGGTACCTGAAAGATGTAGTACAGTGGTCCCATAAAATAGACTTGGACCAATAATTCTTAGCTGGCTTTGATCAAACTAGTGGAAATTATTTGGATACATCTATTCCTCCTCCCAGTCTAGTTAAAATTCATTAAGTTTGAATTATGACAGGGTGGTAGATGAGCAGAACAATATATGCCTGAAAATAAAATTTGAAGACAGATAACAAATTTCTGGAAAAATACTGTTTGCTTTCACATGTGTTCACCTTAGTTAGCAGAAGTCTTGGGACTTGATTTCCTCATATATCACTCTCAGCTTTTCAAATTCGTATCATAGCATCCCAGAACAGCCCAGACTGTAGTGGACCTTGAAAGTTCATCTGGTTCATTCTTTCCTGGGAAGGAGCTTAGATAGAGATATCTAACACCCATTGGCCCTTGTCTTGGCCATGTGGCTCCTTGAAAAGAGAGTGACTCTGTGCCCTTTGTAGATGCCGTTCAAGTACTGAAACACTGTGATGAGGTTCTCTTTCCTCTTCCCTGAAAAGGCCTAGCTCCTTCTGTCCTTCCCCACAGGGCAGGTTCTGCAGCCCTTGTTCATTTTTGTGTGTTCCTTGAATTGTGAGGAGCAGAAGGAGATGCGATGCTTCCCACAGGTGCTGCCCAACAAGCTGTGCTCGGAGCTGCTGATCCACTCTGTCCCTCTCTGCCAGCGGTGCCCCAGCAGCTGCAGCCCAGGGTCTGATTGCCTTCATAGGTGCAGTGCCACGCCAGTGACACATGGTCAAGAGATTGTCCCCTGCACTTCTGTGTCCTTTTCGGCAAGGCTGCTCCCCAGACATGCAGGTCACAGCCAGTGCTGGGCCCTTTGGTGGTGTCACCCCAGGCACAGGACTGTGCCCCTGTCTCTGCTGCACCCCGCACTGTTCTTGCCAGCCCCACCCTTTCAGCCTGTCCAGGTCCCAGAGATGCCTCCCCCTTCTGATGTGTCCACCTCAACAGCTAACCTGGTGAGGATGCTTTCAAATCCATCATCCAGAATGTTTGTGAAGATGTTGAACAGTGTAGGGCCCAGCACAATTTCTTGGGGAACTCTGCTTGTGACAGTCTGTCAGCATTAGTCAAAATCGGTGATCACTATTCTCTGGGTGTGGCCTGTACATCAATTTTGTGCCCATCTCACAGACCACCCATCCAGTTTGTCCAGGAGAAGGCTGTGGGAAACTGTGGCCAATGGTTTATAAAAGTCTGGGCAAACAAGGTCCACTACTCTTCCCACATAAACAGAAATTTTTTGATTGTAGAAGATGATTTGGGTTACAAGTTTTTAGTTATTTAACTTTATTTATTTATTTATTTAACTTTATTATTTTACCATTTAACATTTTTCTGTTGCTCAGTTCAAAACTTCGCTGAAAGAATACTTGTCTGTTAGACAACTGTTTTGAATAATAATTTTTTGGCATTAAGACAGCGGAACTACTGGGACTTTGGAACTTGAGAACTTAATATGGATGTTTTTGTTGGAATTTAAAATTAAATTATTCTAATGTCTTGCAACTTGGCTGACTGGTTAAAAATGCTAATTAATCTTGACAATAGAAATTGTCATAATTTACGTAGGATCGGTAAGAAATATCTGTTCTAATTTTAAAATAATTTATAGGTTTGATGAGCTTCTAGAAATTTGTTTGTGTTTATTTATTTGCTACTTATATGTTTATAATATGACTGCCTCCACAAAATAAGCTGTAGATGTGTTCCTCTCAAACATACACCACATTTGGATAGAACAAATGAAAGTTTCTGGGTTGTTTTTGGTTTTGTTGTTGGTTTTGGGGTTTTTGTTTGTTTGGGTTTTTTTTTTTTTTTTTGTAAAATTTCTGAAAATAGGGAAATTTTATAACTTTTTGTAGCGAAAATTAGTGGAAGTTTTATCAGTGTGCTGGTCATAGTTATAAGTTTATCTGCATAATGGTTATTGGAAGAGTTAATTGGCATAGATAGTGTGATGTATCTGCAGCAGTTAGTGTCAGTGGAAGATACAGAACTAATGAGTCTTGGGGAAAAAAATGACAAAAAAATTCCAAAAATCCTCTGCAAATGTGATGCATGTTGTACATAGACAAAAAAGGATGCCCTAAATGTACAAGGTTGTTTTGCAGCTAATCAGGACATAAAAATCTGTGTCCCTAAAAGTGGGCTTTTACAGTTATATCCAGTTAATCTTTAGCTGGGAGTTAGCACAGCAGAGGTCATTGCTTATTTTAGTCAGTGAGACCAGGCCACCAAACCAATAATACTCACAGTAGCAGACATTTCTAGAAAGGGTGTGAAATGGTTAGACAAGCAAATGTTAAGCATGTGTCTCGGATAAGATAATGGAGATAATGCCCTCTAGGGCAGCAGGAAAAGAAAGGAATTCTGAAAGTTGTTGAAATGTATAATGTAATTTGTGTCCAGGTGCCAATGAGTTTTACCTGTAATGTAATTTGTTTCCAGGTGCCACTGAGTTTGAGCTAAGGAGACTGTATCAAAGTAAATGTTATATGGAGCTATGATATTTATAACTTTTTATTTCCTTGTGGTCATTAAGGAATTGGCAATCTTTATATGAGATATGGTGCTAGCTTTTATGTTCCTGCCTAATCTCAGCTCTGATAATAAAATGCAAAGTGACATCGTTTTAGAGTAGAAATAGATAATAATAATAGATTAAACCAGCCTTAGAAAAAAAAACTGTGTAGCAATGGATGTGGTTTCTTTACATATGTAGTCAATGAAAGGACACAGAGTCCACTTCTTTGACAGAAAGACTTATGTAAGGTGCTAAAGTGTTAATATTTCAGCAAAATCTCATCCTTTTCTACATGTTATCCTTTTGTTTTTTGTGTCAACATGATCTTCCAAGCATAAGTGCTTTGGGCAATGCTATGTGCTTTGCCTGTTGAGGCACAGTAGAACCGGATTACTTAAACTGAAGTTTCAAACTAAGGAGAGGCTGTGTACTGTAGAGAACATGGGCTAACAGGTGAAAACATGAAGCTGATTTCTGTTTAGATAAGAATCTATTTGGGCAGATAATTTATTGTGAAGGTATATGACTCAATATTTAGGAAGAATTTAATTTACCCCTCCTATCTTCCAGCTAGAGCTCTAAATATCCTATAAAAGTACCATAAAGTAAGGTTAGTCTTATGTGGTATTATTGTATATCTAGCATAATGAGCCTAAATTGACATCTACTGGGTTTTTAATAATAATAATAATAATAATAATAATAATAATAATAATAATAATAATAATAGTAGTAGTAGTAGTAGTAGTAGTAAATGTACTTGAAGCTTCTGGAGAATTTTAATAAAAACAACAGAAAAAATCCCTCCTGGAATTACATTGCAATTGAACCTAAAATACTTGTATTAATGTTATGTTAATATGCATAGAATTTTATTTTCATAGCCAAGTTTGAATAGGAATTTTCTGAGTAAATATTTTTGTATTCTTATTGGTTCTCTTTACATATATTTTGAGCACTTATTCTTTTTATGTGTATCTGTTATAAAAACAAGGTGTGACTAGTCTCTCTCTTTAGTTATGAGTTCTACTGAGTGTTTCAAAGCACTGCACATGTGGGAACAGGGTGAGAATGCAAATGAGCTGGTTCTATGGAAATTATTTCTATCATTCTGACAGCTGGAGAATATCCTTGTCTTAGCATAGTCAGTTGTGCACATTTCTGATATCACAACTAAGTATTGTTTTGTTTTGTTTTCTATTGTCAGGTGGCATGAAGAAATATGTGGTCATGTGGAATATCCCTGCCGTTTCCAAAATCCTGCTGCCAGGTTGCAAGCAGTTATTCCATACAGAGTCTTTGCTCCCTGGTGCCTCATGGAAAGCTGTGAGAAATATTTGCTTCAGCTAATTCCTCAGTGCCTCTCAGCTGCTTATGCCACACTGGGTACCCACCCCTTTTCCAGGCTTGATGTTCTGATAGTTCCTTCCAACTTTTCCAGCCTGGGAATGGCTAGGTAAAGAAGCTTACTAGTATCCAATCTGCTGTATTTTGTTAGACTCCTTCTTACCAGCTAGTTAACAGTGTCAAGTTTCTGTCAATATGAAGTTGCTGTGCTATTTTTCTTAAACCAAACTTAAAAGTTTCATTCTGACTTCATGTGAGTAGATTTGTTTGCCTCCTTTGTTTTTAATTTAGTTTTAACAGGGCGCAGGGAAGGGAAGTATAAGCTTATTAGAAATGTGGGTGTGAAGTTTGTCAAACTGAAGTTCTTTAGTTGGTTCTATTGACCTAAACACTTGATATCATTGTCTTGTTTTCTTCTGGCATTTATTTTAGCCTTATATTTTGACAGAATGGGAGTATGTTAAAATCCAAATCTAGAGTTTCTTCATAAGCATTTCCAATGTATGGGTTTCTAGTCAAACACTTATCTTCAGAAGCTGAAGGCAATAGTAAGGATTATATTATATAGTATCAAGTTTTTATGGAATTGTGAAGGGTCTCAAGCCTGTCCAGGTACCTCTGAATGGCATCTGTTCCCTCCAGCAATTTGACTGTACTGCTCAGATTGTTGTCATCAGCAACTGGCTGTGTGCATTTGATCCCACTGTCTGTGTCTGTGTCAGTCCCATTACTGACCCCTGAGGATACCACTCGTCGCTGTTCTCTACTTGGACAATGAGCCATTCACTGTAACCCTTTTGAGTGTGACCATCCAATTCCTTATCCACTGAGTTGTCCTTCCATAAAATCCATGTCTCTCAGTTTTAGAGACAAAGGTGTTGTGCACGACAATGTCCAATGATTTTCATTCAAGTAGATGACATCAGTTTCTTTTCCCTTGTCCACCACTGTTGTAACCCTGTCTTTAGAAGGCCACCAGACTTCCTAGGCATGATTTGTCAGTAGTGCAGCCATGTCACCAATCACCTCATTATCTTTGATGTCCTTGGCATAGTTTCCATAAGGATCTGCTCCGTGCTTTTGCTTGACCTTGAGTAGAGACTGACGGGCCTGTAGTTCCCCAGGTCATCCTTCTGTCCATCCTTCTGGTCATCCCCAAGCCAACCTTTCTAAAAATGGGGGTTGTGTTTCCTTTTTTCCAGTCAGTAGAAACTTCACTGATGCCAGTAAGATCATGAGCCTGCAAGCCATGTTTATTCCCCGTGCTGCATGCATTAGCATGGAGGATTTTAAGTTGGGCCCTTGAGGAAACTAACTTACTAGCTGGAATTCCTTTGTGCTGTTCTTCAGGTGCCCTTGTGACTAGGCTCTCTCTAGGCTCTGGGCATTATAGGAGTGGAATGGATTGAGGTTCCTCTTCCCCAGCAAGTTCAGTTTAAAGTTTTCTTCACCGATCTGGCAAGCCTAGGACTGAAGCTGCTCTTACCCTTCTCTGACCGAAGGACCCTCTCAGCAGGCCAGGTTTTGCAAAGCAGGTCCCATGTTCCAAGTCACCAAATTCCTGGTGTGGCACCAGTCTTATAACCCTTAGCTGATTTGACTGGCCCTTTCAAGCTGTAGATATTTTTTTCCTATAGCTTTCCTCTTGCAATACTCTTTTGGGTTAAAAGTAGAAAATTATGGTGGTGGCACAGTAACAATATTGTATAGTTTTTAGTAGAAGTTTATTCGCTTTTTAAATTTCATTTGCATCTAGAAAACTTAAAACTCTAGCATTCAGTCACCCTCCTCTGTCATATAAGGCTTCTTGCTTTCTAGATACCTTTTACTGGGGGTTACTGAGTTTTCAACAATAGTTCTTCACTCAGTGAAGGCATCAAGTTGGTTTGTGCACCTACCACAGATTCTCCAGTTCTTTGCCTGGTGGTTTGGTTTGAAGTGAGGTGTGGTACTGTGTGCCATATGAAATTTGCCGCTGCTCAGCAGTCTTCTGTGACTTCAAAGGCATGGTACTAAAGGGTTGGCACAGGGCCAACAGTCATTTCACTTAGCTGTGAGATAAGAGCAGGGAATCGTGAAAGGCAAGACACACAAATAGTTCAAAATGAAAGAGAAAACAGATAGTGATGTCTGGACCAAAATTACAGCACACAGTAGGAGAAATCTTCACTATTTAGCTGTTGATATGCTATTTCTCTATGGGAAATTTTCAGTGCCTTGCCTGCATGTACCTTTCCCAGAATTTATAGAAAAAAGGTACCTGCAAGGAGTTCTGTTGCAAAACCATCTGTCATTATCTGAGTCCAGACTGTGTGTTCAGAATACTATAATTGTGGGGGTTTTTTTTGTGAAGGAGATGATAAAAACCTGTGGTTTTATTCCCCTATGCTTCATCTAACCACTGTGAGTTCCAAGCAATCAATATAGTTGAAAATAAGGATGAAAGAAGGGGTGTGCATACTTCCTGATGCCTGTCATTTAACAGTGCATCAAGCCAAACACGTTCCAATTTTTCAAAATTTAACTAATTTAAGAACTAATTTAAGGTGTTTAAATGTCAAGTTGTATTTGGGCAGGAGATTATTAAGTGACTTATGATAGCTCATTTGTTCTTCTTATATGTGATTTTTCCAATAGAAACCTCTGTATACAGCAAGCTTCTTAAAATGGTTAATTCCTATGCATGCAATGATAATTGCCTAAATTGCTTAAGCTAACAATAAGCTTTGTGCAAATCCGTGTCAAAACACACACAAAGAAAAAAAATGTTAGCAATTACCTTGGGTTAAAAAGGCTGCTGTAGCATTTATTTTTTTATCTTCTAGTCTATCTGTAGCAGTACAAACATAATACAGCATGCCAGCATGTAGAAGCTGTTGTTATGAGCACTCTAATTGGACTCCTGTCTACCAGGGAAGGAAACAGATATGAATTTTAGTCATTATCTGAAATATTAGGGCTTTACAGCATTTGGTGCTTTTCTTTGTTCCTCCATTAATTGTACTTACTGTGCTTTTCACATCTCAGAATGCTGCTTATTTAGGAGAGGTGTTTCCCCAACACATTAGATTGGTATGAAATTATGATAGTTCTTGCACAGAATTATCTAATTAGGTGTTTTGAACTGTCTATTTCAGCGGCAGCTATTGTGGGTCAGCTGCATTTCTCTTGAAGTCTGACAGAGGAATTACAAGCAAAACCATAGTTGAAAGCATATTCACTGTGCTTGTGTTTTCTGTTAATATTTTCATGTGTTTTTTAATTTGCTATGGATTTCTGTATGGAAATATATATTAATTGCAATAATTTCCTCTTGCTTCCTACATATATTTGAAGATGGAGGGTTTAGTTTTCCACACTTTAATTTTACTCTGTTTTAATTTAAGTGACTCTGTATAGCTTCTCCTAAATTCATGCTAGTAAAAGAATGACGTGGCCTACACGTCTTTGTTGGTGACATTACGTTGAACTGTACAGAATTTAAATTCATAAAGCATTGTGGGCCAAATTTAAGTAACTTAAAAGCCTGAGATTCGGTGCCTTTTCTAGAATGTTGAGAATCTCATGAACATGTAACAGCAATTAGTTATTTAATTTTAAGTTCTTTCACTAGAAGAAGAGAGTAAATTGGAGTAAAAGGAGTTGGGAAGTGTGTTAGACTGTAAGACCCTAGAGATTCTAATTAGGTTGTTCATGGAAGAGATCCCTGACCTCACACTACATTGAAAGGTGCATATCATTCATGCACTCAGAGAACTGAGAGATTAAAATCAGGAGATAGAAAGTAGCACTATGTTTTGATGCTGTTGATTATATGGTACTACCTGAGGAGTTGTCAACCCCATTGGCATTTAAGTGTCAGAGGTATTTCACAGTTGCAGATGCCCTCATATGAGCCAGCAGTTACTCACATGAACAGAGCTGAATTAAAGATTTCAGATGAAAAGTAGGGTCTGTGTTTTCACTAGTTGTTTGGGCTCTTCAAATCAGTTCACTCCCAATACAGTTTTTTTGATCACATTTGAAATCCTAGTGTTTTGATGTCTCTTCTCACAACTCAGTTTTCTTTTTTTTTTTTTTTTTCAGAACCTGAAGAGACTCTGAATTCCTTGTTCTTTTTCATTCCCCGAGGAAAAACTTTCTTTCAAATACAGAAACTCTAACTTTTGGTGCCACCTGAGCTTGCACCTGAGGCTATGACTTTTCTTGCAGTGTTTAACTACTTTAGCTTTTTCACAATCGCACCAATCCGTTGTATTTCTGTGGTGTTAGAAACTGCTTAGCAGCTTTCTACTTCTTCAGGGCAAATGTGCTGATGTTTATTTTACCCTCCTGAGAACTGTAAGCCTTTGCATTCAGTTGAAATTCTCTCTTTGAAACAATGGTTTTAAAAGTTTTTTTCCCTGGCATACATTGTTTGAATAATGTAAGATTACTGCTTTTTCTGTTTGAATTAATGTATTAATGTACTAGTTTTGTACTAAGTGCTAGCACAAGGAAATGTTCTTATCCAAGTGCTATGTATAAGTAATCTTTCTAGGTGCATCACATGTTGCTGGGATCTAGAAGAGTATGATGAGGGAAGTGTTCTTTGCTATATACCACACTCCTAGTTTTTCCTTAAACTCTTAGTACTAATAGTGACTGTGGGATAGATGGACATCTGGTCTAACCTATTCATCTGTACTTAAAGATGATTTTACCCAGCAAAGCTAGTGAAACCAAAGAACTTCTGAGCAAGATTCTGACATTTTCAAAACAGGATCCTAATGTTAAGTTATTTGAATTTTATTTAGGCTCTAAAATTAGTGGCCTTGTTTTCAACTATGCGGAACACCCTTGAAACCCAAATAGTGTTTGATGATGAAGATGTTTGAAATATTTATAAATTAGGTCTGCTTATATAGCTGACTAAATAATGGATTTAGCAACCCAGCTTTCAATTCCTGTTCATAAGGACCTTACTCTTCTCCTGCCATGTTAAAAAATTGTATTTGGTACATACATCTTTCTTCTTTGAAGAAAGAATATCTGTTTCTTCAAAAAATGTTGTATCAGCAGAGCTCTTGAGTCTTTCCAGTCTATGTCACCAAGGTTGTTAACTTCTTAAATTGAAAAGGGAGAAGGCTGAAGCAGCCTCTTTGATCAGTGCATCTGTAGCCATCAATTGTCTGTTCTGTATCTCTGCAGTGTTATGGTGACAACTGATAAGCCCGCAGAAAATCAGGCAGGACTACTGGAAAACATTCAAACCTTTAATATTGTTCGGTCTTGCAGAACTGCGTTTTACTATTAGATACAACTGTAGAAGCCTTTTCTAAGTCAATACAAATGTAGACACACATTTTTGCACATTTCCAGTTCTTTTAATTTGACAAAATTCTCACAAGAATAATCCTTTAACATTGAGTTTATTTTTTATATATCACTAGTTGGTTGTCCACACAGAAATAATTATGTACAAAATTTAAAGCAAAAAGTAAAAATATGGTGAAAGAAAAATTGAGTCTTAGCTGTGATAGCAGTACATGAGTATGTAGCTGTACAACACAGACATATGGACTTAGTGGCATTTAGAAGTTGCATGAATTGACACAAAGAGGTAACCAGGGCAACCACCAAATCGCAGCTGAAATGCAAAGAGGAGATTTATTTCATTGACCCACTAACAACATTGGGCAGGGACCCACAGGAACACAGGCTCTGTTAGGCTTAGTTCATCCCAGTGCAAAGAGACCCACGACAACAGAGCCTCCTCTAGGCTTGGTTTGCCCAATATATCTCATGCAAACACTGTTTATTACAGGCAGTATTTTTATGATCTTGCTCTCTCCCAGCAAGAGGCTCAAGCATGTAGAGTGTTATCTTTGAACAGGAATTCTACTTCTCCAAACAGGCAGAGGATGAACACTAGGCATAATAAATGGAGTTTTATAACAGTGACAGTTGTAGCATTCCCACCTACAAGGTTACTTTGAGAGAAACTATTCTGTCCTTCTCACCAAATCTTCTGCTTTTAACCCTTTCATTGTTGAAGGTATTTGTTGAGCCTTAGCTGAAGTCTGAAGTATGCTTTGGTACCACTGCAATCACTGTCCTCCATTCAGTTGTCATTTTGGTGTCAAAACAGGATTTGGAGTACTTTAGGTGTAATGTATTTCCTTATAAATGTGCCTTGGTTGGTCTATTAACTCATAACAGATGCCATTTTAACAGAGAAGGCAGATGTGTGTTCTGCAGTATCAGGAGGATTTCTTTTGTATTTCTGATAGTTTTCCAAAGAGCTTTCTCAATGCTTTTGGAAGACAAAGTACAATATTTACCTATCATAAGCTGCTTCTCTTATGGGATGGTATCACAAGAAGATAACATCTCAGTTTGACATTACTGACCAAAATTACAAAATAGGATGTTTTAGAATGTGTGGACTTACTTATGTTTCAAGTATGAAACTTTACATTGTTACTATTTGTAATTTTATGAGATGAATTGTCATCCTATAGTAACAATGAATAAAGAGTATTGTTTTAGGAGTTTAAAAATCACTTGCTTCTTTTGCTGTGTGGCACATGAATTCTTAAAAGTGTTTTTGGTCATTGAAGCTGGAGAGGTAGTGGGGTTCTTTTGATGTTGCTGTAGAATGGTAACTGCATGGTTTTAAATGCTGGGATTAGAATTATGGCAGAGCCTGCTAACAACATTACAGTTAAAGGTGCCTAAGCATTTCCAATATAAACTTGGTGGGTTTTAGCTGTAAAGTCCTGTTCTCAGCTTAAAGCTGACATATAGTGGTTTGGCTTAGGCAAAATGAGTGTGGCTATTGTACACACATGTGTGAGAGGCCAGCATATTTCTATGCATATTGTATTTGTATATCAATAAATACATATATATAGTATACATGTATGCCTAACATATATATCCTACCTGTCCTTATATATGTGCATATATAGGTGTGTAAGTAATACTAATAATTTTATTTATATTGTATGAGTTGCTTGGCATTTATAAAGTAAAAGTATAATTTTCCCTTAAAGTGACCTGTTTATAGAGAGCTAGAACATGGAGAAATGAGAAAATTAATTGTCATTATTGAACACCGGGTTTGTGATTTTGAAACTAATTTTCAGAAATCTTTCTCCCTGTGTCTTACTTTATGTCTCTCAACTTTTTTCTCCTACCAATAGAGATGCATAAGATGATTGAAAATTACTTTTGCTTATAGATCAGTAGCAATATAGTCTATCTATTGTTTAATATTCAGTCAGCAACATTAGACCATTCCACTTAATTTTCTGAATCATGTAAATAGTAGAGTGCTCATAAATGCAGAGATTCTGCATGTATATGCTGTCAGTGGTAAAAAAGAAGCTAATAAATGCTGCCAATTGTTTTGAAGCCATAACCTTAATTTTTAAAGGGCCAAAAGACAGTGTTCAAAGCAGATACAGGCTTCTGTCATGCAATTATCTCTGATCTGACTTGCCCCACCAAGTATGTGAAGCTTTCTTAGTCTCTATGATAATTACTAGTAGTCTGCAATTTACCAGCCCCACCTAGGAAGAGCCTGATCCAGGTAACAGATTTTAGATTTCAAATGTAGACTGCAAGACCAATCATACTTAAAGCAAATGGAAGTACAGAGAAATCATTTAATCCACGCATATTAGTTTACCTCTGGCATCAATTGCCAGGTGCTAATGTCAATCTTTTTGCTGTAGATTTGGTTTCAAGTTGAAACAAAACCCCACCAAAATTATGCAAACAAATTGATGGCTTTATTTTTCTTTTTGTAGTTTTGTTTGTTTTATTGCTAACAGGAATATGGTTTAAGGATCCCTAGCCCTTTTCTTGTACAAGTGGTAGTTTGAGTACTTGCTGGTGACAAGCTTAGAGGAGGCTAAGAGAAGTAATGTTCCTAAAAACCATGATGTTGCTGAGCAAAAACTATGCAGTCCTGTCCTTATGAGTAGTAGTGAGGAGTATGAGCAGTTGAGTGATCCATTTCTAAGCTCCATCTTTTGACTCTGGCCAGGGAAACTTTTTTATCCAACAGAGAGTTGGGTAGGCAGTTCTGGTTTGCCTGTGCTCTGCTTGCCTACTCCTGGCCTGGAGCAATAGTTTTGGCTGCAACTGTGACACCACACTGTGCCCGGTTTTGGGCTGCATGTTTATGACAGAGACACAAAGTGAATAATGCCTCTGCTAGCACTATTGGAGGTAGGAGAATGTATTGTATGAGAAGAGACTGGTAGAACTAAATTTGTTCAGCCTGGGAAAAGACATTACTGAGACTAATCATTGTCTTGAGGGCATGGTTGCAGAAAAAGAGAACCAAAGCCATGGTTCTCTCAGAAATAGGGAAAATTGAAGCAACATTCACAAGTGTAGTGACAGATTTCAGACTAGATGCAGTTATTGTGGATAAGCACTGAAACAAGTAGTCCAAGGAGCTTGTGGAACCTCCATCTAAGGAGGTGGTGAAAAGAGGCCTCTTCAAGCTTGATTTTTTACCTGAGATTCCAAGCCTTCAGTGCTTTTACCTGTGCTCCTCCCTTGGTTTTATGTTCTGTTACAAATGACACCTCCCCCTCCATAGTACCTATATGACTCATTCATGCTGCCATAGTACTTTGAGAGCCTTGCAACAATAAAAGTACTTTGTTTTCAGAAAATCTGGGGAAGTAGTAGGAATGTGTTCTTATTTTGAAGGTAACTAATTGGTGGGTATAGGTGTTAAAGGAAATCTTTTGAAGAAACACATATTTCCTAATCCCTTTTTCCTCTCCTATCCCTTGCAAAGGTTAAGTAAGGAACTGTGCCTGTATCTTTTGGACCCATACCCAATGTTCTAACATTTCACCAGCCTTTCCAACCTTTTCTTGTTTGTGATAGTAGGTACTAGCTATCTTCCAAGTCTGAAAGGTACACTCCAAACTTCTGGGCTGCTGGGACTAACAAAAATCTGTCTTTAATTGAAATACGGTATGGTATTCTGTTTTTTAATTTTTTTTTTTTTTTTTAATCAAGCATTTTCATTATTATCTGTAATCCTGGAAGATGCAAAATTTCACATGTAGAAGTTCCAGTACACTAAAAATAATACCAGCTGTTTGAATTGATGGTAAGGAATGGGATTTTTAGTGACAGCAGGTCTAATATCCTGATAGAGGGTTCTAATATTAGTCTTATTGCATATGGTGTCATCTTCTGTGAAATGTTTTTGGAATAGACTGATTCTATCCAATTCTTTACAATTTGTTTCAGAATGTGGTTGAGCCTTTGGAGATACCCACTAGGTACTCCTGTAGCATGATTAGCACCAGAAAACCTGTATATATCCCATTGTGAGTGTGGGTAGTGGTGGTTTAATTTGTCATGCAAGTTTTAGTCCAATATCAATTTTACTATTTATATGAAGAGATGTATTTCTTATAATGTCTTCTGTTTTGTTTTCCACTGGGAAATCATTTTACATAACATAAAGTTACAATATGGGACATTTCATTAGAGATTGAATATAAGTGTGACTATCATTATTAGTTTTCTAAGTATTTTTATCTTCTGATGATGTATGTTGAGCTCAGACTGAGCCAACAGTATAGTATAATACAAGAAAAATGGCTTTAATTATTTTCTTGTGCATCTCCCAATCCCTTAAAAAATCCCCACAACAAACTCCTTTTGCCCTCTTTTCCTCCTTCAGTTCTACAACAAGTGTTCACGCTTAACTCTGTGGAAAAATACGAATCCATGAGCCAAAAATCACTTATCTGTTTTAGAATATGTAATAATTTAAAATAATGTAAAAGTAATTTAAATTACTAAACAAGTGCAAAATCTGTTCCTTCTCCAAACATATGACGTGCAGTTTATGATTGAATCTGTTTTAAATTAGTGCCTATATTTTTTGTTTGGTTTTCCACTTAATGTGTCCAAAGAAGCAATATAATTTTGCCCATACAATTTCAATCCATATGCAGATGATGGATTTTCTTATTTTTAATGTACTACAATGAATGTTATGGTCCCTGTAATGCTCATGTAAATAATGAGTAATTCCAGTAAGTTCTGGGTAGATCTGTCCTACATGCATGAGATCATAATTTGTCTATGAAACTTCAAATTTTATGGCTAAATCGTAAAAAACTATAGAGGTGGGTGTTCTTGTAAATATTTGTGCTTTTCAGCTGTTAGTTGAGACGAGGTAATAAACACTAATGTTCCTAATTTTTATGACATATACTGAGATATTGTTGAAAATAGGAGTTCTTGTGCAAATAATTATTTACACAATGGTTTAGAGCTTGTTGCACAAAAAGCTGATTCTAGTGATGGTTTCCTCATCTTACTGATTTAAAACTTTTGGCACATTGGAATAGGAATTAATTCTCTTATTTGTGATTTATACTGATGTTGTCTTTCATTGGTGACCGGTCAGTTTTATTCTGTGTCACTTTCTGTGAACATAGCAATTAACATAGCATCTTTACCTTGAGCCCTTTTGGCCTATCAAATGAAACCAGGGAACAGAGACTGGATTTTCTACTACACGTGTCAGCAACAGGCACTTTAGAGAGGGGTGTAAAAGACTGTGTTGAAACATTTCCATTGCAATGCTAATAATGTGTATCACTGATTCTCACACATGAAAGAAAAATATGAGGGAAAAAGGATGGAAATTACCCCTTCACTTCATCTCCCTGTCTTGATTCCAGTGTGTTTTACTGTATTCTGAGTACATTTGGGTTCATGATTTGATAGAGGCCTAATTGGCAATTTTCTCTTGCTTTCAGCTGCAGGGCTATAGAAAGCCAGGAGGTAGTGTGGAGAAAGGCAGAGACATGGTTCTGAAATAGATGTGTTGTGAAGAAGATCAGACAGAGGATAAGCTGAGGGGAGAACATAGAATAATTTAGATTGGAAAAGACTCTTAAGGTCATTGAGTCCAGTCATTACCCTAACACTGCCAAGTCCACCACTAAGCCATGTTCCCAAGTGTCACAACTGCGTATCTTTTAAATAACTCCATTGATAGCAACTCAACCACTCCTCCAGGCTGCCTGTTCTGCTGAGGAGAACAGGTGCGGAAATTTTTCCTAATATCCAAACTGTCCCCTGGCACATCTTGAGGCCATTTCTTCTTGTCCTATTGCTTGTTACTTGGGAGAAGAGACTGATAGAAATGAGTAATGACATAGGAGTTCTAAGGGAACAAACCATAAAATTTAGCTAGGGAACATATTAGCCATATTAGTAGGTGTGGTTTTGCATGGCTTAGTGAAAACCAGGAAATTTCTTTTTAAGTTTTCAAATTATGTATTTGACACCTCTGAGGGATAAATTTTTTGAATAAATAAAGTTGCTGCAGTATCACTTTGTGAATATTATTTCTGGCTGTTATTATTTTAATTTTGTGTAGTGACTGAAAGCCACAGTAAAGGAGTAGTCTTCCAGAAGTGCCTAATTTGAGCAGGGACTGCATAACCCTATAAAACAATTCCCATTGAATGCTTTTCTGTTTGTCTTGTAAAGTGAAAACTACAGCAATACTTGTTTTCTGAAACTTGATGAACTTCAAATATGTTTTCTCATTGTGTAAACCCATCATTTCTTGAGACTTGGATTATTGCTCTGTTGAAGGCTTCTTTTCCCTTCATTTGGGCAGGTGTGCATGTTAGATTGCTCTTTAGGGATCTGAGCATCCTTGGTAAAATTCTGAAGTGACAGAAGTAAATGGTAGACAAAAGAGGTGAACATGTTCAGAGACTGTTGCAGTTGTTGTTGGTTGATTTTGCAACCTGTTGGAATATTTTGTAATTAGCAGTAGTTTGTGCCCTGTTTTGTGGGTCTTTTTAAGCAAATTGACCCAAAAGTTCTTTTGATTAAGAACAAAACCAAAATCCTGCCCAAACCTGTGAAACAAGGTTACCAAAGGCTTTATGTATTTTTTCATTGATTTAAAGGGGATTTTTTAAATCCTGTGCTAGCTTTTTTGAGTGAATTTTTTAGGGCTTTTTTGAGTGAATTTCCTATGAACTGGTGCTAGAAAAGCCTGCTTTTCATAGTGTTCTTTTCCTTCTCAAAAGTTAAATTCAAAATAGAAGCTGTGATAAGAGGAAATTCAAGTCTAAATTGGTTGTGAAGCAAGAGGAAGGACCACAGAATGCTTACAAACAAAAAGAGATACCTGTCTCAGATTTATGTTTCTTCTAGTCTGTGAGTCAGACTTTTCCTGCTGATTCCGGTATTTTTCCAGAAGTGTGATTGTCAGGTAATTTCGGGTGGGCAACAAAATAGGGGCTTTTAGATCTTTTGAAATACACAAATACTAAGCTATTTACTCTGGGGCAGCGATTCAAGGATTTGGGTTTTTTTTCTTCCAGAAAGCTTGAGAAGAAAGACAAATTGGAGGAAAAAGTAGCTTAAACTCAAAAGAATCCAGACAGGATATTTAGAACATAAAAACAAAGAGGTGAAGATGAGATGTTTCTCTGCAAGTGATAGCTTTTCTTGTAACCATATATCCCTACATTTCTCCACAAGGCTTCCTACAACTTATCACAGTCATCTTCTGTAGTTAGTGGAATCATTTGGTCATTAAAAAGAATTCCTCTTCTGTGGCCACCATCAGAGATTGCAAGATTATTGTTTCAATTTTACTAATGTTTCCTTTCTGAGTGCTAAGTGATCGGGTAGGAGTTAAATGAGGCCTTCACCACTACACTGCTTTGCAGTGGGGATTTGGATCTTGTGGTTTTCCAGTGGTTTAGGGTTAGTTTTTTTTCACCAAATTAAGCAGTTTCTCCAGGAAATTCTTATACAAATGAAATCTGGTGGTAAAAGCTCTAACTTTATATAAGTCAGGAGATAGGAATGCCTTTCTCATCACAATTGGGGTTTTATTTGTAATTGGGGATTTTTTGAGACCTTCTGCAAGTACTTCATGATATACTCATTGCCTCTGACTGGTAACTTTATCTTCCTAGGTCTGAGGTTTTAGGTCTTATTTATGCTTGAGTTCTTTGAAAACTTATCTCAAGGTGTCTTTTTAAAATGCATTGGCACTTTGGATTTTCTCCACTTTTTTCAGCTGCTGCAAGTCTTCTTTTCTCAGTCCCATAACATTCATCCCCTCTATGTTATTGTACAGTTAAGTCTCTTTTCCTCATATATTGTAATTTAGTACTAGCTTTGATCATGAGCATTCAGCTAAGTCTCCCTCTGCTTAATGACTTGGATCCTGTACTTCCTGTATTTGCTATTCTTCCTATTTCTTCGCTGTCATATCAATCTGTCATTTGGGAGACTTCGTTTCTGAAGAACAGTTTTATTGAACTTGTATTGTTAAGCAGCTTATTTGAAATTAGAGTGATCCTTTTCACTTGAACATTTTGCTAATCCTTATATTCCTATGCTCACCAACATCTGCTAGAACGAGGTTTCTCAAGGGCCTCGGTCACATTTCAGTTACTTTTGGTGAGAGGTAATAAACAGCCAAAACTTTTTAGTCCCTCTTGATCAATTGCTAGTTGTCTAAGCAAAGTTCTGATATTTCCTTGCCATGTGAGGTCTGAAGTTTTCCTCTAATTTTGGCAGCAGTGGGCTTCAAGCTGTTCTAGGGGCCTTTTCAGGTCTGAGTTTGGTCTGTTGTCTTCAGGAGACACTATCATGTGTCAAAAGGCACCATTTTCATCTGTCACATCTTCTGTGCTTTTAGAAAATTAATCCCGTGTTTTTGGTTAGTGTTACTGTTTTAATATTTTAATGCTGACTACCTAACTTTTCTTCTTAATCCACTGTTCAGCTGTGATTATGACATTCAATAAGCTGCTGCTCCTGTTTAACTAAGAGTGCAGTACTTACTTTTCAACACTGCCAGCATCATATGCTGGCAGCTTTGGAGCTATTTTGCCAAGGAGTATAATTTCTTCTTCTTTCAATCTGGCTTCTTTCCACTGTGTGTCACTTCCAGCTACTTTACACACCACTGTAGTACAGTATGGTTTTTTCTTTGAAATTAAATAGCCTTCTTCTTATTTGGTTTGTGCAATAACATTTGAACATGACCATTTAAGTGGTTTATCACACTTCCACAAGAAATTTTTTTATTTTAGATGAGAAATTCTGTTTGCTTACAAGGCCTGATTGATGGCAGACCTGTTAAGAATAGCTTGAGCAATGTTACATTTTCAACAAAGTACACATGTTTTGGAAGAGACGATAGGAAACACTTGGTCCAGCAACTGTAGAGAGATCTTAGGACCCTTCTCTATTATTTTTGGAGTGTGTGTGTTGAGAGGATTGACTGACCTTCTCTTTTGATTTTTTCCTTGCAATAAGACAGGAAGGGACACACTACTGCGTTGCACCTTTTGCTTGAAAGAAGCTCCATGGATGCTGACTTGAGTCACAGATGTTTTGTCCTGGAGGCCTATGAACCTGAGAAATTTAGTTGAGCTAAGTGACTTTTCATGATAGGTTTAAGTCAGTCCAGCTATTAGGCAGTGAGTACGTTATGTACCTGTTTTGCATTGAAATCAGTCTCAAATGTTAAATGTTCACAATTACAGTGTTGAATTAATTTCTAGTTTATAGATCAGCTTGCTTAGACACAGGCCAGTAACTTTACAAATTCTTCTAAATGTCTTTTTATTTCTGCCTGAACAAAAAGTAGTCTTAAAAGTCCCACACTTTCAATGGAGTTGACTGTGTTAATGAGTAATACAGTGCCAATGTATTGGATGAATAAATAGTCTGAAGTAGTCAGTATGGAGACTCCAACATGTAGAGTCTATACAGTTCGAGAGATATACTTTCTACTTGATTTATTCTGGCTCCCTAAACTAAATATTCCTTCCTCAGCATTGAAGCTGTTCATAAGAGTGCTTATTTTTTCACACACTTACGTTATTTTTGGATTGAAATGGTGTACAACTGCTACAGAATTTCCTCTCTGGTTTCCACAAGAAATAATCCAGCATGCCTGCACCAAAACCTCCCTGAGACCTGAAACAGATTGGAGCATGTGAATGACTGAAGGACTTACTTTAGAAATGCACTGTTGATCTAACTGAAAACACTAATGGAGACATAAGCATCATCATCCTCAGCAATAAACTCTCTTACCAAACTAAGTAGTTAACATACAAACTATGTAGAATACTGTTTTACTGTACTATTTAAATATAGTAACCATGTAGTTAACCCCAGTGGGGATATCTTATAGGTGGGAAGGTGAGTTTATCTAAAACAAAGCCTGAAACAAGGTAGGTTTCACTTGCTCACTGTCACACAGGCACCAGAATAGGTATGACGTCCAAAAAGTCTGCCCAACAGTCTGGCACCATGATATTTCTGTCCGGATGTTAGGCTGTGGGCTGGTTGCCATGACAGAAAGGACATGCTTCACATCCTGACATGTCTGAGTTCTTACCTTGTAGGTTGCCTTTTCAGAGATAACAGTGTTTTCCTTATTTTCCCCTTTGTGAGTGGTCAGGCTTTGATCACTGCTTTTTTTCTCTGGATCTGGATATCTTTTTGAAGCCTGAGTGACCTGAGAGCTTGTTGACCTGCTAAATAGTGTGCCATTAACACAGGATATTTTGAAAGCCTTGTCTGCCTCAGTGTTCCTTTGCATGCTACCATACCCAGGCATTTCCACTCATTCTCCCTTCATGCATACCATTGTAGTTTTCAGCAGTTCTCCTGCCAAAGATCAAACACTAATGAGATGTTATATTCTGTGACTTAGTTTTTGTTCTCTCTATGAAATTTTTTCACAAAAGTTTTGTTAAAAGGTAAATCTTGTCACAACTTGTGGCTGTGGTGTTGAATTTGGCTAGGAAAACACAGGACAGTTTTTGGCAGGGCAAGTGGGTCACTAACAACCTTATAAGCTACAGATATTTAAGACATGTGGAGATACAGAGAGGAAGTACAGAGCCATTCTGAATCCTGTGCCTTGTCTCAGTGAGATAAAGATGCTGATCAAGAGTACACTGACTTCCTCTCTGAAGAATATATACCACTAAGTTAAACAAGCCTACTTAGGAGCCTATGTGACCCAAGAAGACTCAGACAACACAGGAGAAACCACAACAGAACATGTGACTATATTATAACTAGCATGCAGCCTGGTTGTGGTGAGCCAATAATACTTGCAAAGCCTCTTGCTTGGCAACAATCAAATCAACTTTGAAGACTACAAGACTTAAGTATTTTTATGTTCAACTAACTGGAACTCCTGCAGAAGTCAGTGTGTAGAAGTAACACTGCAGAGAAAAGGTGGTGAACTGAAAACTTAATGAAAACCAGCACGTTGATATCATGCCCATGTCTAAGAAGCGTGAAATGACTATACCAAGAAAGGATTTTGCTGTGAGAGCAGGACTTAGCAGAATTACATTAGTAAAACTCTGGAGCAGTGTCTGTTCCTGAGAGCAGCATAATATGATTAAACTTCTTGTTAGTTGACACCAGCAGACACTAGACACATCACACAGATCTGGGCTGGTGTTTGAACCAAGTACCTTCCATCTGAGAAACGAATAATTTAGATTTTTGCATAAATATCAGCTAGAGGATATAATTGATGGAGAAATGAGCTCCAAGAAGCTGGTAAACCAGACCTCCTAAACTTTCCTTGCTCAAGTCCAGCATGTGCAGTTTTCAGCTGCTTCCCAACACCCTCTTTTCCTGTGTCATTGTAATTAGCAATAGAATTTACCAAACTGTTATTGGGTACCATATCAAAACCTTCATGAAGTGGTTTCTGGATGAGACTGACTGGTCCTTTGGAAGCTGGTGGAAGCAGCTTTAAGATATGTGAGGCAGAGGGAGATTTCAGAAAGTTTGAAGTAAGACAGACATTCCTTTTTGTATATGTGCTGGCTGACACCTTGTTCTTTAGCCTTTCATTTTTTGTTAATGCTGTATGGTTTGCTGGAAGGCATTTTCCATCAAGGCTGAAATGTTTCCTTGGCTGTCCTGGAGACAACATCCTGTCCTGACAGGTGGAGGCTGACTTTCAGCTACTCACACCTGTGTGACTTTTCTGGCTAGACAGTGCAATCCACCTGTATTCAGTATGCACTGTGTAAAACTGGAAGGTTTGTTTTTTTTACACAGAACTTGGATTAGGTTTTAAGGCTTTCAGTATCTCTATCATACAGGCACAAAATCCTGAATGACCCTGTGGTGACATGCAGCACAGGGGAAAACTGAGGAACACTGGTGTTTATCCAGGGAACTAAATGTCAGTGAGGTTGCTCCAATTTTGCCACATGAATTCTTCCAGGAAATAGGATGTATTGTGCCACCTTACTCTCAAGAGCAAAAGGAATGTTGTTGCCCATGCTTGCTTATCATAAATATTTAATACTGCTTATATTAATAGAAATGTGTATATATACATATATATAGAGAGAGATATAAAGACTGAGAAAGAGATATAGCTATTGATATAAATACATATAAAACCCCCAAGCCCTATCAAAACAGGAAACATTTTTGCTTCTGCTTTTTCCCTGGAGGAAGGATCAAAGAAGAAACTATGTGCAACAGATGCTATGTCACATGGCTTAATGCAGTATGATATATAAAATACATACAGAATACAAAGTACATACAGAATACAAATTTGCTTCCAGTTTGATGGTTGTTAGTAAAAAACAGTGAATTACTCCTCCTTACACATCTAACTTATTTTGAATGAAAAAGCTTGAAGAAGACTTTCCAAACTTAGTGTATATGTTACTTAAACCAGTGATGTTCAGTCATGACCTTTTGTTTATAGGTTGTGTCTTTCCAGGACTGGTTTTCTGAAACATATAAAAACTGTTAAAATATTAAAATGATGAGTCCTGTAGCAGTCCACTTTTATTTTCTGATTTAGGCTAATTAATTAACATCGCTTCAAAGCTTAATGAAAGTGAGATTTTATTTTCTACAGTTGACAAGAACTGGTTTTTTTCAGTTGTCAAGCTATGAAAAAAAGTCGTGTTTTACCAGTAGAAGTGTTTGCACTCTTATCTCAATTGATATTGCAGCAATAGTCAGTTGAGAATTATGTGTATTCTAACAGCCTTTCTTATGAATTACAGGTTTTCATTATGATAGTATTGTTGTTTTAGTTAATTAATATTCAAGGGGGAAGTGCTCCAAAAGCTAATGAAAGCTGTTAGGACAAGCACATTGAAACAAACCTTAGACCTTGTGTAAACCTGCTCCCAGTGACTTCATAGGTAACTCAGTGGTGTAACAAGAGCCCCTTTAGAAAGTGACTTTAATGGTAAATGGTTGGGTTTACTGTTTAGTTGCACTACAGAAGTTAATAAAACCAAATCAAAAAGGTTTGTTAAGTTAACTCTGCACTGTGCTTTTGTTTTCATACACATGCTACCAGGTGTTATGTGTGCAGTAAGTTATTAAGGTATTATTAAGGTAAAAGCTATTGAATACATTGCATATTTGGTTTGAAACTGTACTGGGCAAGATTGGGTAGTACATTCTAGACACTGTGAAATTATTCTTTTAATGAAGAGTAGTTGTGCCTTCAATTAAAACCTGAGAATCTAGGTGGCAACTTTTTGTAGAAATGCAAAAGAACTTTTAATTGCATAGCAAGTCTGAAATGTGCTATATTTGTTATATTGGCATTCTAAATTGATTATTAATATAGTATTTCATGAGTGTAGAGCAAGATTTTTTTTATATTTTTCGCAATCTAAAAGAAAATCAGTTTTTTACTTGTGTCTTTCTCTTTAGTCTTATATTATCTTAAATATGATCCATTGTGAAGGTAAGGAATGGAGTTTGTTATTATTTTGTGCCAGCAGCATTTGTTTATGAGCTTTTATTTGTGGGCTGTTGTAATATTTGAACTCCTGTATAAAATAATATTCTAAACAGTCTATTGCTTAACAGGAATGCTGAATGTGTCAAAACAAAAATGCCTTTCCAGTAGTAACCACCTTGAAAGTAGAAAATAACATAGCTGTCAATTGTTTTAATTGATGCGGGTGAAGATACCAAGCATTCATCATTATATTTTCCCTCTACAAATAATGTCACACATAAATCACATTATTGTGATAGTGGACCATTAAAAATTGTGCAAGCCAAGAGATTAAGAGGGTTTCACTGCTCTTTTTTTTTTTCTCTGTGGTTGACTGTTACTTACAATGATTTTCAACATAGATTAATTTTAAGTTAAATGGACAGAACACACGCTGAAGATGATACCATCTTACAGCTATATTTTCATGAAGAGAACTTCTTCCATCTCTAGATGTACTACCTCTGTCTATTCCCATTTAGTCATGATTACTCCCACAGGTTTTCTCAGAATTGCTGTAACTTCTCAGTCTCATGAAAAAGTCAACATTCTTCACATTTTGAATACTGCATATTTGGGAGATTTTGAAAGTATTGCTACCTGGCTGAGGCCTGGCCCCTGTTCTGCTGTGTGCCACTTGGAACTGAGTATGTTCTCTGTTTTTCTGAAAGTGCTTAGTCCTCCGCAGATCACTGCACATGCTTTGCAGCCAGAAGAAATTTCATAAATGTAACTGGCCTAAAAAACTTTGATTCTATATAATATATCCTGCTCTTCTGAAACATCTGCATAAATCTTGTTAATGCTAATGGACAGTGCATGCTTACAAAGAGGGAGAAGGATAACCATTTGTCTGAAATTTATATCATCTTTGTGACGTGATTTGTAATGATTTCTTATTCAGGCATAAGTTTTTCTTCACAGGGTTCATATTGGTGTCAGTAGGAGGAATGCTTTCATAACTGTAGCATATAATTGTTTGTTTTTAATTACATAACATATGGATCAGTGCTCAAAACCCAAGATTATTGGAGCCAGAGAAATACCTAAATAGAGAGACATGGGTGAAATGGTTATAAATGTATATGTAGATTTAGATATCTTAATCTGGCATAATATGTCTCAAAATGCAAAGCATATTTAAGATGTTGATCTTGACACTTGGGAAAATAAGAGAGATGTGAGCATTCCCAATCAGTTTATAAATATAACTTTTCTTTGGATTAAAAAAAAACCTGAAATCAAACCTTGAATTAAGCGATCAGTCAATGGATAGATGTTCTAGAAAGCTTGCCTTTACCTCATATTTTTTGCGTAGCCAGATGCAGCTAAGCACAAATCATCCAGATCTGAATGTAATATTGTTGTGCTGTAATCTTGTTGTGCAGTTAATGATCCAAGATCAGAATTTTAAAAGGGCTGTTATTATATTAAAGTTTTTTTAGTCTGCCCGCTTGTTCCTTCTGATTAGATTTTGCTTTTAGTATTTCATATTGATACAAGAATAAATCCTTCATGTTTATAAACTGTTATCACACTGATCTTTTCTCTTCTTGACTTGACTGCAAGTGTGAGACATATTATAAATAATAATTAGCCACTTTCGCACATAATTTTAGCATTTTGTTTTGCATATGTGTATGGTACTTTGCCCTGTGATTTTTTGAATAATGAGTTTTGTGTCTTTTCGTGTTGATTGAAAATGAAGCCATGATTTGCAATATACTGTCTCTCAACTTCTGTGTATCTTTTACATGTGCAATCCCTATAGTTAGTGCTAATATTGCATGTACAGTGAAAAAAATTGCAATATATGTGTCCAGTGTGTGTTTTGAACAGTTAAAATATTCGGTCACTTTCTTCCTCCAAAGGTATGGGTGCTGCTAGTAGTTGGGCTTTTTGAAGTTAAAACTCCGGAAGAAAGAGATTTTTCAATGTTTCTTATTTTCTCATATCATTTTATAGAATATTTTTCTACATATGGGCAGTGTGTCCAGTTTATCTGCTCATGTTAATAGGTATGAGGTTGTATTATTATGGTTAACCTATGTATTGAATTGTTATTATGGGTAACCTGAGTAAATTGGGTGGCTAAACTAAAATCTGATTTGTTTGCCTATTAATATTCTCATTTCCAAAAGCATTGTGAAAAGTATGTATGAGAGAATTTAGTTGTATTTTTTGTATTTGGTATCAAGCGACCAAGGTTTTTCATCTTGTGTATAAGTTCTTGTAATGGGACTAAACTAGCTAATTTTTTTGTTTTAACTGCTTCCTCAAGCCCCTGGTTTTGACCTGACTTGGCTGAGTTCACTGGACTAATCTGGCAGTATTAGAGTTACTTGGGGTATTTGCTCTGTGTGGCTAATCTGTGGTGCTGTCATCTGGGTATAATCCTAGGATCTCCTAGACACTGTGGGTCTCAATCCTTGTGCCAGAAGAACAGCCAGCTATCTGTGGACTCCTGAAGGAGAAAGAAAGAGGTAGCATCCAGAGTTTTGTTTAATGGTAGTGCCTGCCTTCTCAGGGTTCTGGTTAAAAGCCATACAGGTTTGAAATAGATTACATAGTGTTTCCTCTGAGTGACTGTTACACTTTGGAGTGTAATTGCACCTCTGCAACTGAGTTGATACAGCATTTTCTAGCTAAAAGAATCTATCTTCTACTCAACTAGGGTTTTTTTGTGCACTGCAGTGAGTGCAGGGTAAGCAATGCACATCCTGCATTCTTTAGTGTTTCTCAATTCTGGCTTTTGCTTAGTAAAGCTTCCTGTGGCTTCTAGTCTGTAGTTTTATCTCTTCTAAGTTTATGAAAGTAAATTTTTAAAAACCCAAGCAAATACATTTGTGAATATAATCAAATTATAAATATCTAGACCTTTTGTGGTATTTTAAAATCTGAGTTTGCAAAACCTGTGAATGTGTATAGTATACACATGCATTTGTGTTACACTAAATCTAAGTGATTGTGCACCTGCAATACTTTTGTTTATGATTCTGTTTCACTCTTTCCACAGGAATTAGACAAACAGAAAGTTGAATTATATGCACCATTTTGAAATGAAACTGCCTTTTCCCAAGTGCATAATTGAAAGGAAGAAAAATCCACTGTTCAGATGAAAAGAATTTTGCTGATACAATCTGATGTTACAGTTCTGTAATTCCACTATAGAGAGACAAGGAATCTCAAGATAATTTACTTTTCTAGGTCATGAATTACCTGTTGCTGCTTACAACTAAGAGAAATTAACTAAGAGATATGGACGTGACACTGACAGGCTCATTAGAGCTTTTCAGTGAATTGAAGAGTGCCACATACTGGCTTTCACAACTAGGCTGGGGTTTTTCTGGTTAAACTGTCTCAACTTTGTTAAAAATAGCTGCTCTCGTAATTTTTTTATTGAGTCAGAAAGGCATAGTGAAGCTTTGGCAAAGGCCAACAGCACCCGATGGTTTCTTGCTACAGAATGTTTAAATTGAATGTGACTGGGATCATTCACCAACATGGACCTTGCATATAAGGATGGTTTCTGTGGGGTTTTTTGCACGTTACTAATTGCAGAGAGCAGGATGCTGCTCCAAGAGCCTTCGAAGAAACTGTGCAGTAGTTTCTATCACATGTTCCTTTATGAGATATTGGGGAATTAGGTGTTTTTTTATTTGTGGGGTGTATATTGTAATGTGTTTTGCCAAGACCTGGCAATTTTTTTGTGTAATGTTTGTCTGGGCACAGTGAGGGAGTGTTTGAGATGGTCTGTGCTTTCATGGCCACAGGATGCTGCAGATACCCACCTCCCAATTGTTATACGCAATTGTTATGTACAGGCTCTGCTTTCCCCCTGTTTCATTCACAGATTTCTGTAAGAAGGAGTTGGCTGAGGTTCAGCTAAAGGTAATTCTCATAGGAAGCTATGAAAAAATATTTTGTGTTATCTGATTCCATTGGTGAGAAAGAATGCTTGCTTTTTTAGGAAGTCTCATCTTCTACTGATTTAATAGATTCTGCTGATGCTATGACATCATAGTTGGAGACAGCTTTTTGTAAGAGGCACATTTTTACAAATTTATCTGAGAATTACTGGTCAATGGGTGCATTTTTTCAATTTAGAGCCTTCTGTTTTAGTTTGGGGTATGGGTATTGAAGACCTGTTGTCTGTCTTGGCAAGCCAATTGTTGGATTTTTTAATGTATTTAAATTGTAAATTTGTCCAAAGCTTTATGTGTGTAAATGCTGTAGAGATGTAAATATCAGAATAAAATTCTAGTCTGAGATAAATGGATGTCTCTCTTCCACTGAAACAGCAAGAGTTATATGTACACATGTGAAGAGCTGACCTAGGCTTTAAACATTTTCTCAAATAGTTATAAACTATGAACTTAACTTGCTTTTATTTCTCTGTATGAGCATCCCTAAAAGAGCTCAAAGCAGAACTTCAATTCAAGAACAACTTCTTCAGAGGTAATTACTCTGATTATTTCAAGTGTTCATCTTCTACATTGCATTTTTTGCTTTACTTTTTTTTTTCTTTTTCATCTTTGCTCTTGCCATTTTTTTTATTTGTATGCAGGATATGCTTTTAACTGGCAAGAGATCCTAAGCTGATGAACTGGTTTGAGTCTGATTAGAGTCTTGCCCATGGACAGTAACATAAGCATCAAACCTCTCATGCATCCACCCCATATACCTCTAGGGAAAACCAATCAGTTTGTTAATGGTTTTGCTTATGCTTTCTGTGTTTATAGCATACTTGTGCTGCTGTCTCTGTTTTGATACTAAGACCATTTCAAATTTCATCCAAATTACCAAATAAAGCTGCAACACTGCAGTAGCCAGGAAAACAAGAGGCTAGACAGTAACAGGTTTATATTGAAATTCCTCCAGATTTTCAATTCTTAGGCTAATATCTGTATTCAAGAGTTGCCAGCAGTTGTCTACAATAACTGGATAATTACTTCTGTACATATTAATTGGTTTTATTTTATTTCAATTGAAAGAAAATACTTCTGAACAAATAAAACTGATAAAGTTTGAAAGTTAGTAAGCCAAATGATTCTTGTCATTCAGCAGAGGACAACATTATTGGGGTGATAGCTTAGTTCAACTTTTCTGCATATCACTGCTTCATCTTAATCTAAGAAAAAAGATGTATTTCTTTGCAAAGTTCCATCTTAAAAACAGTACAGTACAGAATTCCTTGAAGAAAAGTCTATTCTGCATATTCAGGATAAATCAGCATTATAGGTTGGGGATTTCCTTTACTGGGCTGTTTTATGCCTAAACACAGACTTCTCATACCTGCAGGACCTAACTGATGTGGGCATCGTATAGAGATGTATGTGGGGGAGCATTTTTCCCATCAGCTGCCACTTCCTTTCCCAACTCTGTGTTTACTTCTGTGTGTGTATATTTAGTTTGGGTTTAGAATACTTCCTGATCTTCCTGACAGAATTCTGACTGGCGAATGAAAGTTGATCAGAGTCTTTGTCCTCTTTGTGGAGTGTGGGTTAGGGCTTCATAAGAAAATCTAAGATCAGAGCATAGGAGAGCTCTCCTAAGAGCTTTGTGCTTGCAGTTGTGTACAGAAACACAGACATCTCCAGAGTTTGCCAATGTCTTGGATAAGTTCCTGCTTGTAAATGTAGCAGAATTAAACTGCAAAGACAATATTAATAAGAGCTTGAAGGAAACAGCTGGTAGTTGAGGATCTTACTGAGGGAAAAGAGCTTTTTGTGGTCGTGTGTTACTTCTGCCTTACATCTGGTGCTTGTAACAAATCTGAAAATGGAAATACAGGAGATCTGAAGGATGCTTTGATACTTGTCTCTTTTGAAAGAGGGGATGGGGCCACATAATTTATTAATAAATTCATGTACATAGATATTTTAGCCATTTTGTCATAAAGCTGGGATTTAAAAAGATAAAGGCTTTAACCCTGTTGGCAGATGCTAAGCTTTGTAACAGATTTGGTTTGAGTATAAATGTGAAATATGGTTGGAGGGTCCTGTGTTGCCCTTTGCCACAGTTGTTAAACACTGGCAAGTCTTGTTGTTGTCATATACAGCAGTTTTAACTGCCTTAATAAAAGGCAGAGAAGTGTTGGTAGTGCACCAAAACACCCCAGTATTCCCCTTACTGCGAGGGTCACAGAAGTTTTTTAATATTTACTTGTTAGATTTAAGACACCCATGCTGACACCAAAATTCTTGCAAAATGTCTGCAAGTTGGTTAATTTCTGTTAATTTGGTGGTTTCAAATGACCTTGTTTCATCTTGCTGTCTTTAGCTGTTTCATCATAGACTGCAGGAAAAGGTTTTTCCACTATTATTATGACTGCTTTGAGCGTAGTCCTATGCCTGTGATCACAGTGGAAATTATAGCAATGGTCTGCTCTTTTATATGGAATTCTGTGGGAGTTTTTAAAACTTTCTATTTTAATCTTATTCTTTATTTATTATCTGCCTAGAAACCACCCTCTTGATCACATAATTTTCAGACTTCTGACATTTGAATACAATGAATACATAGAATTCTTAATGGTGGGTAATTTTCATCCTTACAGAGGCAATAAATCTGTCAAACCCCTCAAGCAATGACATGGATTTCTTGATGTTTTGTTCCCTTTCTCCTTTTTGAAATGGTTGATCAATTTAAAAATATAAGGCTAGTAACTATTGTTTTTATTATTAATGCTCAAATATCAAAGCAGGTGTTCCAACAGACTTTACTTTCAGCTAATCATTATAACCTGCTTATTCTAAGTTTAACTGGTGTGAATTAGCTCTCTTTGGCAGTAGATTTTATTTCTCTTTCCTGAGGTGTAGGAAGCTTTTCTAATTTCTTCCTTGACATGCAAGTACAAGCAGGGAAGACTGAACAGGACTTGTTTGATACAGTACTTTGTCATTACATGAATATCTACATGTTTGTTTAGGAAATGTTTAATGGAATACATAAGAACATTCATTAAACCACAATGAAAGATGTGTTGAAAGGAGAGGAGACATTATAGGGCACATTGTGGGGAATCTGGGCTGAAGTGATATTAATGTTTTAGTTTATCCTTGTACTGAGACTGCTGTAGCAAATGCACTGATAAACACAATAAAAATGAGGGATGGTTATTATAATTCACTTACACTAAACATATGAAAAAAATTCATTGCTAGTTTTTGCACTTTCTCTGCCACTGCCAAAGTTTTAAGGTTTTTATATTGTATGCAGAGCAGATTTTTCTGATGTATATAGGTGATGTTCAAATGATTCTGCATCCCTCTTATAGGGAAGAATATTATTTGAAAGGTACAAGCAGATTGCTGTACCTATATGAGTAAAGGAACAGTTTCATTAGAATGCCTGAAATAAATTAAACTACATCAGTTGCACTTTGTAAAAAATTTAATCTAAAGTCTCCTTCTATCTGTTCCAGCCAAATAATTGCAACATTGTTTAATTTTTAGAAAAAAAAATGCTAATGACAAGCATCCATGCTTTCCAAAGTAGATCTATACTACCATTAAATGCTAAACATTTAATACAGTTAAAATCAGATTTTCCTGTCTTATTTTATATTTCAGTGATTGAATTTCTGACATAAATATCTTCTGATTGTGCTTATTAAGGAAAAGTTGGGTTGTTGGGTGTTTCCTTTGAGACAAGATGAATGGTGGAAGTACAGAATCTTGCAGAGTATTGTCAAAATACAATAGTTTGTTCCATAAAAGTTAGCACCTTTTGCTTGTGGATCATTATATTTGACTGGAAATTTGAAATGTTTTTTCTTTTTTTTTCCATTTTTACAAGAGCTAATATGTGATGCATTACAGTCAGAGTGTTCTCATATGTATGTTCTCTGCACACATTCATGCTTCTCACCAGGTTGTGGCTGTTGTAGATTCAGTTTTGGACTAATGGACTCATATGAAAAATCTGCTTGGAGATTGTGGTTTATGAATAAAATACCAACTCTGTTTTCTCAGATAGTTTTTGGATTTCCTTTGTCTGTGGTAGGATGAAGGAAATAGGTGGTTTAACTTTAAAATTTAAAGACCAGTCTAATTTTTTGCTGGGTGGCAGGCATCTGGATTGTGATGACTGTCTGCCCTTTCCTCAATATTGTGTAAATTCTACCTCTGCTTAACAACGTAGGTTACTATGCGCTTTGCTATTACAAGTTTATAATAATTTTGACTTCTAAGTCTAGTTTTAAATGCTGAAACATTTTGAATGGTGAAGTCATATTCTTTTGATAATGTGACATTTGTGATATGATGCTGCACTGGTATTTATTAAAGTTTCACTTCCCTTTAATTATAGAATAATTTTAGATTTTCAATTATCTCTTAGATTACTTGGAAAATTGTTCTCCTCTGCTTAAATTGTTTGAAAGTAAAAGTTAAGGTAGTGTTTTGAATTATAAGGAGCCAGTACAGTGTTTTTTGTATGATCACCAGGTTGGTAATGATAGCAAGTTAAAGCAAAGAAGTAATTCTGAATAGTCTTGTTAGTTTTCTTGACAATAACTTTATAGACCACCAAAAGAGAGGTGCGTATCATTTGGTCACTGAACAATTTTTTAGCGACCTAAATTAGACCTTAGCATGTTGAAATGTAGAAAGAGATTTGTTGTCAGTGATAGAAATGGCTTTGCTACTATCTTCTACATCTTACCTATGTATCTTACAATATTTAGTAGACTTCTGTCTTTGTACATAACATTTTTTGCATTTCTGAGGGCTAGCTGAAGCACCATTGTATTTACAGTAGAGTGCTGCAGACAAAAATGCAGCATGTCAGAGACAAAATTGTTAGTTTGGAAAGATTGCAAAGTTATTCCTAAGTGGCTATAAAACTATGACTTTGAACTGTTTGGGTAAAATTTTTCTCTTCCCCACTGGCTTCAGTAGCGTAAAAAGATAAAATCTTCAGGGCCAGTCCTGGTTTTCTGATCTTGTATGATATATTTCTATTGCTAAACATTACAAATTGATAGTACATAGTATGTACATAAAGGCAATATGTGCAAGTTATGTCTTGGAACAAACAGATAACAGATAAATTCCTCTTTATGAATCCCACAAATAAGTTTGAGTTATCATGTTTTCTTTGCACAAATTCGATAGACTAAATATATGCTGAAACAGTGCTAAGAAAACTGGTTTTATTCACTCACTACTCTAGAACAATTGGAATACTAAAATAACTCAGTGGCACAAAGATGCCTGATTTAAAAAAAAAAAATCTGCCTTTAGTGCAAGGAAAGAGTTGAGGATAAAATCAAGTTGTGCTATTGATCTACAATCTCTGTGAAGTCTTAGCTTCACATAATTTTCTGAAAAAAGATCTATTGGCAGAGAAGGTAGAATTCAGCAAATTTTATTTACGCATTGAACAACTTCTTTTTTCTAAAAAGCCACAATGGACAGCTGGTATAATACAACCAGTCTCTGCTTAACAGCTGTTTACCTTTTTCCTTAAAATATCTGAGAAACGGGCCTCTGATTTTCATCGGTTCCTGTTGTTACTCTCTTGTCCGGTAGTGCCAGATTACATAGGTTATTTTTCTCTTAACTTTTCCGTGGCAGTTGTTCTGGGCTAATACAACAGTGAACATGTATACATGCAAGTTCTTTAAGATCACAGAAAAGAAAATATACTGAAGTCACAGAGGTATTTCTTCTCTTTGTGAGGAAACCCAGCTACACCCTGTTTGTATATGTCTGTATAACTAATATTTGCATTGGATTCTCAGTTAATTGAATTTAAACCTGCTGGAGTTATAGCTCTAGAGTGATAGCTGTCAGCAGGAGCAAGGTCACTGAAAAGCTTGTATCTCCAGAACTTGGAACTAAGCCCTGAGAAATGCATAGAGAGATACTGTCCCTTGGAGAGTCAGGTCATGGAGAGAGTAAAGGTTCTTATTTCTACCTGTATCTAAGGAGTGGTGAGGACAGCATGGCAGACCTAGAGATTTGAATCCAGTATATAACCTCAGTACAGAATTTATATTTTTAGGTGTTATCTAATCTAAAACCAACAAGCTATATTATGGTTTAAATTGCTGTCAAGCAAGTGTGTACAGTTTGCCACAGACACACTCATGCTTGAATCCAGTCTCAAGGAGTGTTGTTCCTCTTTAAAAATGTAAAGCACTTACACTATCTATCAAGATTAACTAGATTTACAGCAGTAATTGCATTTGGCTGTAAAACTGCTAGCTGTTTGGAAGCTCACATTGGTAGACTGCCTGAAAAATTACATACTTTACACAACTTTTTGGTCATCAGGTTCATAAATCTAAGTGGATGCGAATGCCAAATACCATTTGAGGTTTAAAAAAAATTGATCAATACTGACAAGACAGAGTAAGTAGAAAAAAATTTTAACAATTTGGCAAGATCTAGGCTTAGGTAACATCCAGAGAAACATCCAGGAACTACTAGTTATGCAACTGGTATTAACTGAATTAAACTGTAAACATAATTACCTTTGGTCTTGGTAGAAATTTTGGAATGTTCACATCCTGTGAGTGGTCAATATCCACATGCAAATATGAGTGTGTGGTCTCATAAAAAGAAAGTTTTCAGTATACTAGGAGAACTGTCAGGAGAATACATGGGAAGCAGTCAAAATTTTTCTGATTATATTAAAATTTAAAATACATGGTAATTAAAAAAAATCCAAAACAACTAAACAAAACCACTTCAAAATTAGTATCTTTTGACACATGGCAGTGTAGTCACTGTGATCCTGTGAGAGAGGAAACCACCTCATTGTAGTTTTTTGGATTTGGAAAAATACTTCCCTATTAAGAGTATCTGTGTTAGCATTTTGCTAAATATCAACAACTTCAAAACAACTTTGGCATTATCAACAACTTCAAAACTGAAATTCTCTCTTCAAGGTTGACTGGGTAAATTCACAAAGCAGAAATTATCATGCCACAGAAGAAATGTTGGATGCAATAGATGTTTCTAGAATATAAAGGTGTTGCCTTCTTTTTGGCATCTTTGAAAAGAACTCATAAATATAGCCTGTGGCAGTGTCCTGGACAACAGGAAAAGTATTTGTTTAGTTCTTATGATGGCCTGAAACAAATCTGGAGATGTAAAAAACGTTAAATTGATAGAAGATGCAACAGAAGTTCATTAATATGTGATACTTAGTATTATAATTCATTGATGCAGCTTTTAGTTATGCTAGCTATTTCCAATTAGACTATCCCTTGCTGTGTGCTTCAATAATAATAGCTGAATGTTTTGTATGATGAATGTTGTAATTCACATGCACACTAGCTACTTCAAGCTTAACTATCTCTTTGGTATATGATGCTACATTAATGGCTGGATGTCCTGTATAATGGATAAAGTAATTCTCAGGCATACTGAAGCGCTTCTATCACTGGATATGATGTAATTTAATCGTATTTCTCCATCAGCACAGTAAATGGGACTGTGTGTGAAAAAGAATCTCTGTTTGTTGGTAAGATTTTACTTGGAAATAATCTTCCAAAAATGAGGAAAATGAATGCATGGCAAAGAGTCCCATGTTCCCAAAAGATTCTGTTTATAGTTTCGTTGAACTTAGCATTTATTGTAAGGATGGCAGATTGTCCTAGTTTTAATAATCATAGTGCTGTTCTGTTTTAATATTCCATGATCTGTGGGCTGCCATAAAGTTGTTACAAATTGAAGGGCTGATAGAACATGAAATGAAGCACCTCTTCTGAATGTTCCTTTTGTTCAGTATTTAACAAATTAGTATGTTGACATTTGTCACTGATGGATTTCATTATTTGGTGAAAGGGTTTTAGGGGGTTTGACAGCATGAATGGTTTGTCCTGCAGACTTTTGAGAAATGATAAAGGCATCTTTGTTCTTTGTGTAAAAGCACAACAGATATCTTATTGACCAATGCTTACAAAAAAGAAGGCTTGTATAGCTGCTGTGCAGAATAAACTAAGAAAGTGAAGCCATTACGTATTCTTCTATGTTTTTCTCCTTTTTTTTGCTCACAGCATGTATCTCCTTAGTCAATGTAGCCAAAATCATTGGATACTCATTCAGTAAAATGAAACCATGTAGTTTTTTCAGTTTCTATACTGTTTATAGATAACAAAAATAAGAAAAACAGGTTATGGACAGTACAGCTGATTAAATAAATTTCTATATTTCTGAGATGAATGTGTATTTGTATAAACAGATGATAAAGGCGTACTAGAAATAATACATTTTAGAAGTAATGCTGAAAATCAGAAAATACATTATAATGTTGGATTTGCACCATTTGACACCAATTTTTTAAGTAAAATGAAAGACTTGAACAATTCTTAAAAGAAGGAATTGTGGGTGATACTGCATATGGGCAAAAATTACATTACATGGGATTTGGATAATATCTTAATCTTCTTGTTTGGTCCCACATTTAAAATTGTTGGTGCAAGTGTATAATAGATACCAATTGGAAATTTAAAATAATTGTACCTGTGCCTCTTTTATGATCTGAGAAATTCTGATTTTTTTTTTTTTTAATCTGAGTTTTACCTCTTTATTTATTTTTTTCTGAGAAACATCAAGGATTTATAGCTCCTTCTCCTTCAATAATGTTTGGGGTTTCCTGCATGATTCAGGTACCTTTCTGGAGATTTCTCATTCTGCAGATGAAGTATTTGTCACAGAAATCCTTAAAAAACAAGAGTATTTCTAAGGTTTGGTTTTGTTTGTGATGCTACTTTTACTGTACCTCATAGAGATTTAATAAGAGCCACTTCTGCCTTCCAGCAGATTTAATTTCCTTTAAAAGACTGATACCACAAGGCTTTGAATTGAGAAAAGAATACTGGGAAACTCAAAGAACAAGCAACCTGTTTTACCTTTTTCATTGATTTTGCTTTTTTGTTGTGGATAAAATCTTTCTGGTATGGATGAAGTGAATAAAAAATTACTTATTCTTTACTTTATTTTGTCTTCTCCATGTCACCTTTTGAGAGCACTAATGTATAGGCCCTTGAGTAATTTTCACTGAATATGGTGAAGCATATATATTGCTTTCTGCTAATTGTTTATCATAGCTGGTTATTTGTCCTGTGTCTCTGCTGTGTTAATATCTGCCAGAAACTTCATGATATAGTGACAAGAAGTCCAAATCATCCAGTGATAACAGTGATGGAAAGCTACAAATAATGAAATCCATCAATGATCAAGTAATATCATCCATCAGTGATAAAATGTCATCACTAGACTGGAGCTGAGGAATGTTGTTAATGACTGTTCATCACATTAATCATTTTTAGCAAGAATTCAAATAATTTGAAAAGTCAATGAAACATGCTATATTAATTTTTAGTATAAAACAAGAGACTCTTCTTCTTAAAACTTCCCTTTGGCATATGAGAAGAAAACAAAAAGAATACAAAGAACTATTTTGTATTTATGAAATGAAAGGTGTGAGTACCTGTATCTGTATCTCTTTCCATTGCTCACTTCTTGCAGAAACAATGTGATGAATTAAAAGATTTCATTACAATGATCAACGTCTATCCATTGCTATTTTCTGTTAACTTTTTAAAATTTCATCAAATTTAAAAGTAAGTAAGATTAATTTTGTGGTCCTAATATAAATCAGTGTTAAATGAAAAGAAGTTAATAAAAACACATGGTTCAAATAGAGACTTTCCACACTATTATTTGTTATTAAGTATTTTCACATGGTTAATAGTATAATTGTTAGGTGTTTTTAATATTTTCTTCAGTTGACCAACTTCTAAAATTTAGAAGGACTGTGGTAAAAGTTTCATATAAAATCTGGAACATAGAAAATTCATAATGTAAAATTATGAATTGCAAATTGCATTTTTTCTGTGCATAAAATTCTTGCTGAATTTAGTGGATCTGTGATATTTCCTCTGTCTCCTTAGACATGAACAAAATTTGTTTCTCAGCCTCTGACCTTTTGTGAAGGTACCTATGTCAGCAAGAGTAAAGATTTTTTATCACCATTGTGGTCTATCAGCTCTCTTACATCAAACAAAAAATATAAGATTAAAATATCCATATCCTAAGATACTTTGCAGAGCAATCTGAATTAGAAATAAGTTTATTTTATCTTTATTTATTGCTCTATAACTGAATCACTGTAGATTGATCTGTTTTTTTAAGAAAAACACAACCCAATTCATTTGTGTAGCTTGTAAGATTTGTGTGGAAATGTCTGCCATGATACAGTGTGGTTTTATACTAAGAATATTTAGTAAGGGATCTGGAAAATGGTGTTACAAATTATTTTCAGTGTTAGCAGTGTCTATTTTTTTGAGGAGGAGTTGGAAGTGAAGCGTGAAGGTTAGAAACTGAGCTGCATAAAATACAGAGTTGGCTTTCTTGCTTTTTTTTTAGTAGTGAAACAGGTGCTTATATTTATTGAAGTCACTTAATTTGTACTTAGCCATAAATCACTTAACTAAAGCAACTAATTATGGAAAAGTCATTTTGTGACATACAACATGAAAAGCTGTAGTCTTGCAAGGTGTTTCTCTTGGAAAGCAGGCTGTAAGATTTTTGACAGTGTTGAAGCCATTTTTTACTAGGAGGTGTTTTGTAATTGATTTTTATAGAAGTTTGGTTACTTTATGTGTTTTTTGAACAAGAGGTTTCAAAAAAAATCTTTAAAAAAATCTTGATGGGAACTTGAGGTTTAGAAATTGTAATTCTTTGTCTCCCCCCACCCCATATTTTTCTATGTTTGCTTCTCTTTACCATAGCAGGCAATTTGCTGCCTGTCACAAGTCTTGGGATTATGGAACATTCTAAATGAACAGATATTGTTGACTTTACGTATGACCTTAATAAAGAAAATTTGTATGTAAATGACAGCATTCTTTGTTTCCTTCTTGCTTTACTTCCGAAGTCAGGATATTTTAAGCAGATAGGATATATTACCATGATATGCATGCAGCAGGGTATCAGCCATGGGTAAGTTCTATGAATTTTTGTAAAAACACAGCTCTGTGTTAGAGGAAGGATGAGACATAATTTGAAGAAATTAGTTGTATTATTACCAGATTGCTCATTTGCAAACAACAAAAAGTTGGGGAGGCACATTGATCTGCTGGAGGGCAGGAAGGATCTGCAGAGGAACCTGGACAGGCTGGATGTGCTGAGGTCAGTGATATGAGATTTAACAAGGACAAGTCTGGGTCATGCCTTTGGGTCACAGCAGCCACTCCTTTCGCTACAGCCTTGGGGCAGGATGGCTGGGTAGTGCTCATTGGAAAAGGACTTGCAGCTGCTGGCTAACAGTGGCTGAACATGAGCCAGCTGTGCCCAGGTAGCCAAGAAGGTCAATGGCATCCTGGCCTGTGCCAACAATAGTGTGGCCAGCAGGGACCAGGGCACGGCTGCTTCACCATGGTCTCACCAGGGCCTGCAGAGGAATTTCAGCTCCAGTGCCTGGAGCACCTCCTCCCGCTCCTTCTCCACTGGTTGGTGTCCCCATGTTGTTTTCCTCAGCAAAAACCCTATGACTTTGTTTTGATTTTGTTCTTAAATGTGTCATAATGGAGGCATTACCACCATCTCTAATTGGCCCAGTTTTGGCCAGCAGCATGTCCATCTTCAGAGCCATCAGGGATTGGCTCTGCTGGAAGCTTCCAGTAGCTTCTCACAGAAGCCACCTCTGTGGCCTCTCCGCTACCAGAAACCAGGCTGAGCAAAACCAATATAAGGTTAAAGGCAGCTGATGAGAATTTGCATGAACTGTTTGTGAGGAACTGTCATTTAATTCTCTAACTTTCCCAAATTCTAATAATCTATAAATGCATACCTTAATTTTAATATGTGCCTATGAAAATATTTTAGACTTCCCCTGCTCCCCTCTACATATTTAAGTAGGGATTTTTTAGAACTACAATAACTGTCTCACCTGTTTATATGAGATAATCTGTTTATTATCCGATTACATTTTTTCTAAATAGAAAATTCAAAATATTTTTAATACATATATATATGTGTGTGTGTGTGTAAGTGGTAGCTGTGGTAGTGATTTTTGGTGCTACTTTTGACTTCAGAAGCATTATTTCTTAAGTGACAATAGTCTTGGCTTTGTTATTTCCACAAATATGTAAAAAATGTATATGCAGGGCTCTGTGTTAAGATGGAAAGATTTCTGCTTCAAAATGAATGGAACAAGTTTGTTAGAAATGAACTTCAGGTTCCCATCTTAAATGCGTATTTAGTTCCTGTGTATACACTTGGGTAGGGTTTGTGCTGTGTGTCTCATCTGATTATGGGTGAGCAGCCAAAGACAGCACACTCTTGCAGACCGTATGCAAAGCAGCATTTGCATCTAAGTCATAAGTCTAGAGTAAGTTTTTAAAAATTTCTGTCAGAGATTTGGCTTCTCAGATGGGCAGATTACTGTTCAGAGCTTTAGAACTCATTGGAAACCTTTTATTTGTAAAAGAGACTATCTATTAAGGATGTGTACATGAGTGGATTTGAAAGACTGGAACATCGGGACTCTTTGGTATTTCACAACAACAATTTCTTTCCCTTTGGGACACAGTTTTTTCCTTTGTATGCATTCATGCCATAGTTACAGTGTTGAGATTTCCCTTAACTGCAATTTAACTGGGAGGGGGAACTTGTCCCTTCTTCCAGTCAAGTGACGCAAATATCTAAATTATGAGCATGGGATTCTGGTCAGAATAATGCTCTTTTGCTTTAGAAAGGTAACCAAGTGTATACTTGTCAAAAATAAGTCATTAACTTTTTTTCTTGGAGCCATTAGGATTTTGTCCAGCTTCCTGGGAATGACTACTAGAGTTGTTGGATTTTTTGTTGACTGGGAGAGGTTTCCCATCTTTTTTACCATATGCAGCTTGCCTGTTCTGGCCTGCTTTAAAAACTTAGACCCTTCTTGCTAAAGGCATTTATAAGCTGCACAGTTCTTGACAGGTCTTGATGTAATTTCTGAGGTGAATCATCTTTGCCCATTTCTCATGTATAGATGGATTTCTTTCTTATTCAATTAGAATCAAAGAAATGGATATCAAGCCTTATAATTTGTTTCTAGTAAACCAAACAGATGGTAGGAGGGCCACTTTCCTCTTGTTAAAAAAAAAAAAAAAAAGGAAAAAAGAAGCTTTTGGGTCTTGCAGTTTAGTTACCAGTCAAATTATCTTATTTTTCACTTAGATACTTTCTTGAATTATGGAGTGCTTTAGAAGTAGCGCTGCTAAACGATGTGTAATTAATTACATTCATAATATTTTCCTAACATAGAACACAGAGAGGACATCAACCTGCTCAAGTGAGTGAGTCCGTTGAAGGGTCACCAAGATGATTAGAGGGATGGAGCAACTCTCCTGTGAGGAAAGGCTGAGAGAATTGGATTTGTTCAGCCTGGAAAAGAGACGGCTTTAGGTGACTTTAATGCAGCCTTTCAGTACTTGAAGGAAGCCTATAAGAATGATGGAGAAAGACTTTTTGCAAGAGCAGGTAGTGACAGGATGAAGATGAATGGCTTCAAGCTCAAAGACAGGTTTAGATTAGATGTTAGGAAATAATCTTTTCTGAGAGTGTGGTGATGCTCTGGAACAGGTTTCCCAGAGAAGCTGTGACTCACCAGCCCTAGAGGTGCTCAAGGCCAGTCTGGATGGGGCTCTGAGCAACCTGGTCTAGTGGAAAGTGTTCCAGCCCACAGCAGCAGGGTTGGAATTACATGATCTTTAAGGTCCTTTCTGACACAAGCCATTCTACAATTTCATGAACATTGCACATCCTAGATGATATTAAAAAGGTATATTTGGTTAGTATAAGTGGAGCAGAGTTTCTGGAATTCAAATATTTATTGAAAATAGAGAATCTGTGTTTTAAACAAATACATAGATGTAAACTATTTCCAAACAGATAGGTGCTGGACATCTTCCGGAGACGTGTTCAGTCTTTGATAAAATTACTCTTAAGAAGAATGGGAACTTCTCAGTGGTTTGAATTAGAGATAGTGCTGTTTGTTAGGGGAAAAGAAAATAAAAGAAATAATTTAAATTGTTCTCAGGAAAGGAAGTTGCTGTCTCTAGTAAGAACCTAAAATTAAATTGTGCTGCAGCACATAATCTTATTTTAGCCTTGTAGGAAGCTGTGCTCGTATTCTTTGGCCAAAATTTAACTTATATGCATTTTTCTTTCTGAAGTGATTTGTAATCTCTCTGTAAAACAGATTATTGTCTATATGTGGCATTTCTGGTTTTTAAGTGATTGGAGAAAGCAGAAATTACAATCTTTACTTTATTGTATATTTTCCTGCAATAGACCTAAAATGCAAACTGTTCTGTGGGCCTATTTATGAGGCATGAAATTACTTTTGTTTTACTTAACCAAGTGGCTGAAATGTTGCCAACAGTATGACTGGAATGTTATTTACTTGGTCTATTTCTGCAGTTTTTCTTTGTAGGTCTGTACACATCCCACAACTAGGGGTCATTTACTTAAAACTGACCAAAGTAATACCCTCAAAACTGTTATTATTCGGGGGCTTTATAATAAAAGATTTGTCATGTTCTGCATCTTCTGTGCTCACACTTTCCCCCTATCTCTCTCTCCCTTCATTATCTTAGTCAGAATTGCTTTTGGCAAAGATTTGGAGAGCTGATGTTTTTACTTTTGTGTTACTTGATTTCTTGATTTAGTACTGTAACCTCTTACATTGTGTCTGATTTAAATTTATTCATTTTCTTGGCTGGGTAACTACTTTTTTTTATAAGGACATAGTTGTTGAGTATGTTTTTCTATCTACATGTGTATCATATTTTATGGTCCCAGTACCAGACATCCAACTGGTTTCAAGAAAACTGTGGGTGTTTTAACATTTCCAACGGAAGGGTAGAATGGGTGGGGAAGCTTTTTGGAATGCTGACGAATAATATTTGACTCTTGGAAATGTCTTAAGGCCATAGACTTCCCTCCCATGCTTGGAAGGCTAGACTTAAAGACGTCTGGTCTTGAAGGTATGCTTGTGTTTTATTTCCTTTGTAACTGAGAGAAAAGTGAGGAAAGAGTTGAAATACAGATCATGGATACCATAGGTTAATGCAGGAACATTCTGTGGATGGTGGTCTTGGTTTGTGTCCTTGCTAATCCATCCATACCCCGTTAACCCCTTGGATATTAGTCAGAAATCTTAATTCTGCTCCTTTTATTTCCTAGATGTACTGAGTCTCAAAAGTTGTATCAGCTGTGAGGTGTTAAATTCTGTAATGTTTGTAAGCGTAGCAGAAATTGCCTTACAGTAGCACATGAGTTGGGAACTGCAGTAACTTGCAGTTCAGGGTATTTTCAATACCAGAGTGACAATTCACAACAGTTTTCCCCTGCAATTTCTTCTTCTTGCTTGGGTACAAAGCAGAGTAGATACAGACTGGGTTGTTCCCTTGCTGTTGTGAAAAGCAGATATCTGCTGCTTCTCACTTCTGTGGTTGTAGTAAAATAAGTTCTCCTATCTCTGCATTTGCAAAAATGATCGACTTTTATCACAAGAGAGTATCTTCTTAGATTGTTTGAAGTTTTGACAAACACATATGCTTTACTACGTGTGACACTTTTTACTTTTGGATACTGATTTGTTTTCTTTATTAAATGTTTCTCCTTTATTTATTTCCATCTTTGATCATTTAACTGATAAATAATTGTTGTCTATATTAACACTGCTTATATTTTATTATCCTGGCTTATATATAAATGTTTCTATGGAAATAAATCAGTTTTGTAACATAAAAAATATTAAACTTTGGTTGAAGTTACTTCTTACAATTAATAGCTATTTGATTGTCCAATACCTTACAGCTGTATAGTGGAATATTAGTTTGATTTTCTGCCAACCAACAATAAAGTACAACTTAATTCCTACAAATTCCTGAGATATAAACTCTTAGTCATGACCTAGCATGCATACACTAATAAGAAGCTAACAGGCTAATAAAGCTGACATGAAGGGAGCCTGCAAGAAAGATGGAGAGAGGCTATTTACAGAGCATGTAGTGGCAGAACAAGGTGGAATGGCTTCAAACTGAAAGAGAATAGGTTCAGGTTAGATATTATGAAAAGGTTCTTCCTTCTGAGGATGGTGAGTCACTGACAGGTTTCCCAGGGAAGCTGTGGATGCCCCATCTCTGGAAGTTTCAAGGCCAGTTTGGATGGGTGTCTGAGCAACTGAGACTAATGAAAGGTGTCCCTGTCCACAGCAGGAGAGTTGAAACTAGGGGATTCTTTGGTTCTGTTATTATTATTATTATTATGTCCATACAATACACATTGTAACAGGTCAGTAATGGATTCTGTCACTCATTTCTCTTGTACAGCCCACACATCATCTTTCTGTCACAAAGTGTACTGCCAGGAGGAAGCCATCTCTGTGGAACTCGTCTGTGCCACGAAATTGCTCATGCTTGGTTTGGACTGGCCATTGGTGCTCGTGATTGGACAGAAGAGTGGCTAAGTGAAGGGTTTGCCACTTTTTTAGAAGATATATTTTGGGCTAGGGCACAACAGGTAAGGTTGTTTCAAACATGTTGCTTCAAAATTAATGTGGAAATCAAAATTATATGTGAATTAGATATAAATTAAACCTCAAAAATGCAAACTATGCTATGAAGTAACATATTTTAAAATGGTATTGGAATTTGCATGCTTACTTGATTAAAAAAAAAAGTGATCCACAATGAATATAAATCTTTACAGAGGTAGGGATTAGTGCAAAGGAGAATAGAAACATCTGCTTGTCAATTATACCTTCCCACAGATTTTATATTCAATTATTAAAATTCAATTATCAAACAATTGCTGTGTATTCTTTCCACTTCTGTTGTATACCTCAAACTGGAAGAACCAACACTCTTATGCATATTGTAACATTCCAGGTACCTAATTAAAATTGTTTGGTTTCATCCAATGGATGACCATGAAATGTACCTCAAAGCAAAATAGAAGATGATTTTAAGTGGGGCACACTGGCACTTACACTTTTTTTTTTCTTTTCTACTGCCCACCAAGTAACTGTCCTGTCAGAGACTTAGGAATTGCTGCCCCCATTAAGGTGAAAAGTTCATAAGTTGCATGTCAGCTAGTAAAGTGTTCTTCTGATGCAACTCTTACTTTTGTAGTACCTCTGCTACTTCAAGCATTTCGTGTCTCACTCCTTCCTGTACCTTTTGTCAGGTTCTACCCCTTTAGCCTGCAGATTTCCACCTGAGGAAAAGCATGGCAGAACTGGGAACTGGCACAATACACTTTTCTGAACCTCCATTCTATTAAGTATCTGGCTTATTTATAGCACCAAACTAAACAGAGTGCTTTGTTAAGTACCATACTTCTGGAAAAAGAAAAAGAGAAAGGCTGTCTAAACACTTGGCTTTTCCCTTTTGGTTCTAAAACTCACATTGTGCATTCACATTGGGCATAACTACACTGCTGTGAGCTGTTCGTATTAATTCTTTGCTTTTGTTAATCACTTGAAAGCATTTTGATTGTAGTAGACATCTTCCTTGGAGCTGAGTGTAAAGGAGAAAACAAAAGAAGTATGATTAGTTTCCTTGTTACCATGTAAGGCATACCTTTTGAACATTATTGAGTAGTTTTGATGCAATGCACTAATAGAATTTAAGGATTATGAGTGTATTCCATAGTGCCTGAGAATAATTTCAGTTGTGATTGAATGCAATGCAGGGTAGTATTAGTTGCTTTTGCTTTCCCTAGTTTCCCATCTATTCTTATAATAGAGAAACATAAATTATAATTATGTTCAAAACCATTCTTTGTCAGCTGGCAACCTGGAATTTGTTTCATAATTAGGAATCTCTGTTAATATTACACAAATGGGGGAAAACACAACAGGGAGATTTCAGGAGTATGGCAGAAGTAGTAGGAAAGGGGAATGAAGCCAGGACACGATGTAGCTCTTTGTTCTCAATTTGGGAAGGGTAGGGATGCAACCAGAACCTCTATGCCAGGTATCTCTACTGTAAATTCAGTTCTTTCTTGCCATTCACTAAAGGGAAAACAACATGCCCATCTCTATCCTCAGTCAGAATTAGTTAACTGACTATTGATTTGGCGTGCACAATAGGGCTTTTGTTTTCCTTGGTGCTGCTATTATCTCTCATAGCAGCAACTGTTATTGTTTTATCATGAATATTGATACCCTTTCCTGCCTCTTCTGCACATTAAAGAGAAACAAACCAAGCTTCTTGTTCTGTAAATTATTGTCTGTTGGGAAACAGCAGTCAGTGATCTGTGTTTTTTGTTTACTAAGCAGCTGTCACATGATGAAATAAAAGGGCAACAGGAATTGAAAGCTTTACTTCGCTGGCGCCGACTCAGAGATGAAGTGCAAAACTCTGAAGAAGAGCTGCAAGTTTTAAGGTAACAATATGATAGCACCATCATTGCTTTTGTGTTTTCACTCTCTCCTGTTTTCCACATTTTCTCCCTTTAAAAGATATACATCCAAATAATCTGATTAAATCCACTGCATTTCCTTATTTCCTTCTAACAAAAAAAGAAAAAAGAAAATACAAATTAAACTGACTGGGTTATACATCTTGACTATAATGCAATTTCTTCTCCCCTTTTTATAGAAAGCTTTTATAAAACCATGGGATTATTTTGACATGAAATATCTCTGAGCAGTTTGCAAGAGCTTCTATTCAGGGAAAAAAATAAAAGAACATTTCCTGAAAGAGTTCACTATTGGAAGCCAAAATAGAGTAATTTTCTGTAGCTGAAGGCAAGTACATACATTAGTATGGTATTTAACTGCCAAGCTGATGAAGCTTTGAAAAACAAGGAAAAAGTATGGTACATAAACTTTATAAACATACTTTCTAATTAGAAATTGCTAATATTTATATTTAAAACAGATTTTTGGTCTTTAGGTATCAGATGCTAAACTCAAGGCTCCTTTACAGATAGCTAAAGACAGCCTTCCTTTGCCAGTGATTAATAATCTGTTTTGATTGGTGTGTTAGGAATTTTCAACCAGTCTTTGATCTTCAATGTCTGTCTAATTCAAGATCCACTGAGACTCTACGGCTTGTCTCCTCTCAATCTTCGATGAAGAATAATGAGTTATCTAATCCTAGTTCAAATTAACCATGATTTCTGACCAAATCATGGAAGTACAGGGACAGATTTCAAACAATTTTATAGTCTGTTCTCCTGATCTGAAATAAAGGCAGTACACACAGACCATCCTAAGTGGGTTCTTACTGACATACTCTTAGAAGGTTCCAATAAAAAAGTTTTCATAAGAGAAAATACAGCTTTTCATAAGCTGTATTAGTGTCTCAATAAAAATAGTTAGTGTTAAGAGTTAAAAATTGCTTCCTAATGTGCAACTGAAATCCTGTTTATTTCAAACAATGTAGATTTCATTTCTTTCTTTCACCAAGTGGAAGTTAAGAATAAATTGATGCCCATCTTCTAGATTATCAACTTTTATATGTTTTTGGAAGACTGTTGCCATTTCATTTAAGGTCTTCCCTTCTTATTGTGCTTGCCCAGCAGTACTTAAAAGGCTCTACTATATTTGGAAGCTCTAGAGAGTGCTCACCAGCACGGAAGTTCCTCTCCAAGGCCTCATGTAATCCAAAAGCATATCACCATCTGTGTAACTGTAGTCTTCCACTGATCTGTTTTACTTTATGTTTACTGATGCATTGTGTATCTATGTGTAACAGAGTCAACAGTTACACAGTTGTGTAAATGTTCAGGTGTGTAATTTGGCCATAGTTGTGAATGCAAAAGCAAGCTTAATCACTAGTTATACAGCTGTTATACTAACCAACTCATTCTTCCCAAGCATAAGCTCATTCTTCCATTATTTTTTTTGTTCCCTGCTGATCATATGATTATTTGGGCTTTCTCCTGACAGCTAGAATATTCCACCCCAAAGTTACTGGCTGATCCTATGAAATGAATACCTTTTTACAGTGGGTGAAAGCTACTCAGCAAACTGATGATCAGCCTGATGTTTCTTCTTATTACGGTTACTTGGTGTTATGCTATAGTAAGTAGAATGTCCTAAGCTACCTGTAAAAAAAGAGGTTTGGTAAGAAAGAAATTGGATAAGTGTCTTTTCAACAGGCAGCAGCTCTGAAAGGCAGCATGAGCAAATCTTAACACTGAAGGAGGGGTTTGTGGAGCATCCATGCTCATACAGGATGAGACTTCCAACAGACCTATGCCTATTTTCTCACAGAATTTGAAAGAAACCTGCAGGGATAAAAGCACCTATGAAAAAGGTCTTGGCACTTGTTTTGCTGGTGGTCATCAACACCAGCACTCTCATCCAGCACTCTCATCTCTCCTGTTAGGAAAGCAAAGAAGAGCATTCTGTTCTGCAGAATAAAGCTGGTGTTGACATTTGTTTTGTCTCCTGACCATTATGGCTGAACTGTATCTTGTGGTTATTCATTAAGGCAAGCCAATGTTGATATCTAGCTCTAAATTTGTCTCTGTGATCTACTTGTGTCAGGTCCATTCTGCCCTGAAGCAATGCTTCTGGCTGCTCTGTAGGTCAGGTTTGAAGAGTTTTATTCTATTTGAATAGGATAGGAAATGTGCTTTCAGGCGGTGTCTTACAGTCTGCATAAGTTTTCGTGACCACTTGGCACATCAGAGCATTTAATGGCCAAGGACATCCCAGTGCATTGTACTTTTACTATTGCAATATACTCATCTGCCCAGCAAGTAGAAAGCAGCATCTTCTACCTCCTTCAGAAATTTGCCGGTATCTAAAATGGGCCAGATCGCATCTTGAGTATTTTGAGACATTTTGCCTTTAGCATTATGGTAGACTTTATCTACCAGATTAGGTGCATCTTTTGTAGGTCAGTGTACCAAAATTTCAATCTTTGTACTTTCAAAGTGTGGTAAATACAGTAAGAATTGCATTAAAATAGTGTTCTGAAGTCCTGATAGCAGAGAACAGAGTTACATTCTAAATGGTTACACTCCTTTACATACATTTTCAAGAATATATATGCAGCCTTTGCAGAGGAATGTGTATATATTTTCCATATGGAATTCTTCACTACCATAATCCAGATTCAATACTTCTTTCTGGTCAGTCCTAGGATCTATACAGGCACAAAGTCAGAGGAGAAAGGAAGTATGGTTGCCTAATTTAGAATAATTGTGATTATGAGCGAGATTGCAATTTAATGTGGATTCTGTAGCCTGTGCTCAAAATCCATTTTTCAAATACAATAGACAAAGCTATTTATTAAGTGAAATGAAGCAGCTTTTATATGCAGAGAATGAAGACAAGTCATGTATGGAATGTCAGTGGGTCTTCCTTCCAGGAGACTGATCCAGAAGGGAAATAGCTGGATTTCTGATTTCCTACAGTGGCTCTGCAACGTTTACACAGTCTGAAAGAACTGGAGTTGCCATAGAATAAGAAAACTGTTACTAGAATTGTTCTTTCAATGTTGAGGGAAGATCTGGAAAGATTTATGAGTGATAAAATGGAAGAGGACTGTGTGAGATACACACTGTAAAATTCAATCTGTTTTTTTCACTCTATTTTATTCCAAACAGTTACATTTTATGAAAAATTTCATTATAGTGGATTTCATATGCACAGGCCCTAATAATAATGTCTAAAACCACCCTGATTTAGCACTCCAGACAAAACTGTAATAAGAAACTGTGCCACAGATATAAGAAAGGAAGAACGCTTTTCTCAAATGAGACACAGATATGGAAAAAAATTTGATCACAAAATTCTTGAAATCACTCTTGCATGAGTGGTGTGGTTTGAAGGATCTTGCATTGCTGTGGCCCATATTTCCCCTATTCTACAGAAATGAAGGGAAAGACATTTGGTTTCGAAGACTGGCCTTTTCAAAATCCACATTTAGAATTGGAGAGTTTGCTTTAGTCACAGGGTTAGCCAACTGTTCTCAGACTACTGTTAGTTGGGATGGTTCTGAATGGAAGAAAAAAATCTAGATGATCTTCAGTCCTATGCCTGTGCAGGCACTTCTTACAAATGAAGAAAAAATGCTTGCGTAGCTTCTCTTTAGTTTCAGTCTGTGCTCTTTAGAGCCTAAAAGTCCTCCACACTTAACTGTTGTATATTTGTGGCATACCAGATGCTGTATTACATTTTAAATTAGGCAGTAAATAGTATTTTATTTCTAGACATTATTGTCTGTAAACCTCAAACCTGTGTGCAAAATACTTCCTCTTTTAAAATTTGAATGACTTTTCTTCCAACCCAAATGGAAAAATGAAAATCAGAACACTTGCTGCAGCAGTCTATTGCATGCAGATGAAAGGGGTTATTCTTGTGAGGATAGTCATGTAAGCTGTTAAAACGTTCAGGTAAAAAAAAAAAGAGAAAACTCTAGTTGAACATAGTGACTTCACTGTCTTCCCCTCCACTTCTCCTTCCCTTAAAATGTTTGTTTTGTTTATTTTTTTATCTTTGTTCATAAGATGTCTCCACTGGAAAATGACATGCAACCTGGTGTCATGCTGGCTGTAAAAAGAGACTACACCTACTGATGAATTTTATTTAGAAGAAAATTGACTTGCTTGACTGTCTAAGTAAATTTATATACTTATGGTGAAGAAAAAGACTAAACTAGTCACAGGTGTTTAAGGTTACTATGCCATACAATGCTTTCAACTATCAGAACCTGTAAAGTATGACTTATTTCTTTAGTTTCTTATCCAAAACTTAATTAGTGTGTTTCCATTTTAGGCCCAAAAAGGAGAGCACAGGAGAATTGAGTGAGTCTGGAGCCTCTGTTGTCAAATATGGTCTTAAAGCAGAAAAAATCTTCATGCAGGTTCATTACTTGAAGGTGAGTGTTGTCAGCTGATTTTTTACTGAGATTGCTTTATGAATATCATAAAGATTTCAGTCTTCTAGATAACAGAAAATTCATAGCTTCTACCTTAATTTTTTGCAGGGTTATTTTCTTTTGCGATCTCTGGCAAGGACGATAGGAGAGGTCTCATACCTTGCATCTTTACGGAAATTTGTCTTTAAGTTCCACGGGCAGCTTGTCCTTTCTCAGGTATTGTGCTTGGGCTTGTTCCTCACCTTTGTGTGAGGAAATCCAAATGTTTGGACTGGCTACCTAGATCATCACTTCTGGTTGTGATGTAAGGGGAGAGGCAATAGTAATTTCACAATATAGTTGAAATTCCCACCTGGCAGAGGGCAGAATATTTTTTTCGTGGTGACACTGAATGACACCCTGCTAGTATCCAATAATATAAACAATTAGGGATTTTTTTTTTAACATGACACTTCAGAAGGCCAATGTTCATAGGTACTGATGTTCTCAAAGATAGGGTCATTTACCATACTGGAATTATTGCCTGTGATCTTTTAGCTTGTGGTTTTTGGTTGTGATCAGTCAAGTATTTTCCCTGATTCCTCTTTGTTTCTGAAAGAGAAGAAATATACTTCTGAATTTATTTTCTTTTTCTCTGCATGCTATTTCATCCCATGCTTCTAATTTCAACATATTTCCTATGAGGACGAAGCCAAGTAGGGTTATAAGTAGAAATTTACCTTCTGCTAGGTCTTTCTGTAAAAGTAATGTAACTACTGGCTCTAGTTTTGTTTTGATTTAGAAAATGACATAGCTCTCTGAGCCCAAAGTTCTAGGAATCCTGTCACTGGTGAAGAATCCAGCTTGCACAAATAGCAATGCAGGTTCTTGCTTCAGTAATGCTGTGAAAACAACCATTCATGGGGGTGTCTGTGGACCAGGTCACTGAACTCATCATGGTAAAAAACACGCCTGGAACAAAACCCACAACACAACAAATATTTAGCATTGCTAGAAGAGCAGTGTGATGACAGTGAGGGGTGACGGAAAAGAGAAGAGAAGGACTATGAGTGACTTTCTGAAGCCACCTTCTTTGCTGAACCTGTCTTATGGTTGAAATACTTGAGGATATTCAGGACAGTGATAAATGTCTCCTTGAAACATTGAGTAAGGACCTCTGATTTTGTGTAACCAAAGTCTAACACTTGCTGTTTCTTCCAGCCACAGTGATTTTTCCCTCGCATGCATACTGTTTGGAATCTCACTCTAAAGGGGTGAGATGTATGCCCAGGTATCTTACAAATAGCTTATGGACTTGTGATTTCTTTTGTATGTCAAGTCACTCAGAAGTTAGGAGCAGTAGCTCTTAACTCAGCATTTCTGCCCTGTGGTGGAATGTTTGGGGAGTTAAACTGCTGCAGCTGTTTTCCTGTGCCGTAAGCAGTTTCATTGGACATAGTGTGGAAAATGCCAATGACTATATGAGTCTTTTCTACATTAGGGTGTTCAAAATCATAAAAATGATGCCTTACTATTACATAGCAGGAAGAATTTTGAAAATAAGAGAAGTCAAAAGACTGCTAACAACAAGAACAAGCCCAGCTTTTTAAGCTGGTGGTAAGAAAGGTGCTCAGATTTTGGTAAGAAAATGTTAGTTTGTTCCTCTTGGTTGATGTGGGGTGAGTTTTGTTAGTAGACTGAATGCTGCAAAATATTCAGCAGACTGTACTACTAGTCATGGTAGCTAGCTAACACATACACTAGAGAATTCTCCCTGTGTCTAGCTGTGAAGTGTCAATTGGTAGCTTATGTACTCCAGTCTCCTAAGATTAAATACTACACCCAGAAACATCCATTTTAGTTATTGGATAAAAAACTGCTCAGTGTTTTGTTATCAAATTATTGGAGCAAAAGTTAAATTTCTCTTTCTTCGGCTACTTTTTATTTTGATATATGCAATATGTCCGTACCTGTGTGCTTAATATATGTAAAGAAAAAGAAAGGTGCTTTTCTTCTTTTAGGAATGCCACCTGATATGGTGGTGAAAGAGTGTTATACATTAAAACTTCTGTTGTTTGCTTTTGTGCTTTTACTGTGTCTACCATCAGCCTAAATCCAGCTCCTAGTGAAATTATTGGGAAGAGAATTTTAATGTAATACTGGTTTCTGGTCACTGAAAAATGCAAATGTGATAGGCCCATATCCAATTAAAACACATTTTCTGTCTTTTTAAGTAATCTTTAACATTGTGGTTTTTGTTGGGGTCTGGTATAGGAATGACAGCAGGAGTTGTAAATGCAGAAGCAACGAAGTCAACTTGGTACAAAGTTTCTTATTCAAGATTCGTCTTGAACAAACATGCTGTCAGTGTTTAAATGAATAAAAGATTAAATATAAATAGAGGTATAACTGGCAAGTTTAAATATTATAGTGCTATACTTTCACCTTGTCCAGAATAACTGGAAAAGTTCCCAGGTTTACGAATTGTGGGAATGAGGGAAAGTAAAACAGTGAAAAATTGCCCATGTTATGAATACTAGTCTTGTTTTAAGCGGTGTTTGCAGTAATTTTCCCAGACAGGAGCTTCAGGTGCAAGGAAATTACTTCAGATGTGAAACATTAATCAGTTTGCCTTTTTCCTTCATTTTGCTTGCATGCTTAGTAGATTTTTAATAGTAGCTTTATTTTAGTTGATTTAGCAACTGATGAGTAATGCAAATCTGGAATCTTTGAGAAGGATTAAAAAAAAAATATTCCATTTTTCTTTTTATGAGAGAATTCACTTACTAATTACTTTGAGTGAACTTTAAAAATAATGACTGGAATGTTTTGACTATAAGTAAAAAGAAATAAGTGCAAATTGCTGGTACTCCTAACAGAGTTAAAGCAGTTGTTCCATTTCATCTTGAAATAAAAATACCTTGGAAACTGCATTGTTTGTGGACTTTGATTTTCATGTGGTTCTGTCTATTATAATGGGCAACAAATTGACTTTTGACTAAAGCTAGATAGAGGCTCCATCGCCTGGGGCTTACACTGTTAAGCTGTCTGGCTAATAATTGTGGCCTGATAATAAAACATATAGTGTGGGAGTCTTGCTTGCTCTAGATGGGAAGTTGTCTCTTTGGAGGTGCAGTCTGGGATTGTCACCAAAAGCCAGAAGAATGTCTAGGGAAGGAATTCCAAATAAACTGGAAACTAGAAGGGTGCTCATTATTTATTTTTCCCACCCAGAAGGGACAAATTAATATGTGCCACTTAGTTATGTAATTTACAAACTGCATGTTTTTTAGGAATAGCTTAGTTTTGAGTGGGTTATTCCTTCAAGGAACTGGATGCAAGTGTAGTTGAAGTTTATTTGTTTGCAGGTGAATGTCCATTTGGATCTATCACTTCAGTCATGACATCTCCGCTGTTTTTATCCACCCCATTATATTTCAGTCAGAGAATTTAAACAGAAGTATCTATTGGTCATAGAGTACTTGAAATGTCTGGATTTGAGGTTTTCATATGAAGACATAATTTGTTTTTTAATATTGAATGTTCTTTTTTTGATACCAATATGTGTGATCAGGGAGAGGTACTTGCCTGATTCTCCAAAACAGTTCATGGGTAGACACTTGCTGGCCATTGCTCAAGACAAAAGTTGGAGTAGTAATAAAACATCTTTTGGTATGAAATAAAAGGTCCTCTAACACCACATATATCTAGTTAATGCTTTAAGTAGCCTTCATTTCCAGTTACTTCTTTCAACCTAGTTGTTACTTTCTGGGTCTCCTGCCTCTTCTTTCTTTTAACTCAGATACAGTACATCCATTAACAGAGCAAAGAAAATTTCTCCTTGATGTTAAATTCACAGTCTGTATGCAGACTTGATCTGCCCAGCAGAAGCCCAGTGTTAAAGCTGTGATTAAAGTTATTGGCTTCAGTAAAACTATGGTGAGAGTGGATGAGAGTCATCAGGGAATTTAATTATAAGGGGCTAGCAGAGCCTCAATAAATGTATTGAATCATTTTTTCAGCATTTTTTTTCAGCTTAGCTAAATGTCAATAGAATTCCACAAACTGCAGAATAACAGTTTCTTTATATAAAGAAAAGTTGTTTTCTAGCCTTGGGGTCTCTAGCCAGGTAAGAACAACAGGAATATATATAAAAGTGATATTATTTAATCCGTTTGTTAATATTGCAGCAGTATGGTAGCTTGTAGTTTCTAACTTATATATTTTTTTATACCTTCATTGAATTACTTGCAACAAAAACAAAAAAAAACCCAAACTATAATTTTCTTTATGGTCTGATCCAGAATTTAGTTATTATTAACATAGTCATCCACAAGACTTTGCTTCAAAGTGTAAAATAACTAAAGCATCTTAAAGAAGAGGCATCAAATCTTAAAAACCCCCACATTATCCTCTGACTTTTCTCCTGGACACTTCTGAACCATTTCATCTGTGGAGGAAGAAAAAGTAGTCTGAGAGTAAAATTTCACTACAAATGGTTAAAATGACAAAATTATAAACAGCTGAAAAGTCAGACCTATAATGAGATGCATCATGCAGGCTTGATAATAGGCAAGTGTTAAAAAAGCCATGCTAATATGAGGTAAGTGCTAATTTGCTTTCCTACTCTGTTTTGGAGCATTGAAATAGAAGCAGTTAAAATAAGATATGATGGATTAATCCTAATTTTAAGAAGGCATGTAGAATGATAGTGCCTTTTTCTTGATATTTGGAAAACAAAGGAGATGCTTAATTTCATAGTATAATATACAGATTATAAAACCATCCACTCTGTGATTGATTATGAAAAGTTGATGGAATCTAACCAGGGAATCTAGCTGCATTAATGCATACATAGTGCAAGTAGTGTGAAGGATAACCACTTCAGGTTTACTATTCACACACTTTTGAAATAACTCTAACTGTGATTTTTCTTATACCATATTCTTTATTTGCATGTAAGCTAACTGTGTATCTCCAGCAAAACTTCCACAAGTGCAAGGAGACACTAGTTTTCTGTTTATATACAGAATAATGTAATGTTTACATACAGCAAAACTATGAAATAAAGGGATATCACACGTCATCATCATGATGTCTGCAATACACTGTGACTGGGACAAAATGACTCCTAATGATGCTCTTCTTGCCACAGCAACAAAGCCCAGCACTATGTAATTTACTTTTTGTTATAAGCCACTGCAATTCAACCTAAGTCTCACTTAGAATCTAAAGAAGGAAGGCTTAACTGTGTTACCAGTAGTTTCAATTTGCAATCAGTCTTATTTTGATTCCCTAACAATGCCATACTCAGACAGAGAAACAGAATCTTTTGTTGACTATTATGGCATGGTCCATAAATAAAAGATTTCTGCCTTTTAGGAAACATTCTTCAAGGCCTTAGAGAGCAAAAATTTGCAATTGTTGTACAGTTCAGTCAGCCTGTACTTGTATACTGAAGTGAGGAACATTATTAGCCTATGAAACTTGTCTCCACAAAGATTAGTATCAATAAAGTAGATACATTAGTTTTATGAAACAGCATATAAATGAATAATTCATATTAATAAATCCTAGTATTATGTGATTGTTCAAAGGACTGTATTCTGTCAAAGTGATTATCATTAAAATTGTTGTGTAAAACATAGGTACCAGAGAACCTTTTCATGATATCAAGTGTAACTTTCTTAAGAGGGCTTATCATACTGGTATAAGTGAGGATGATAGTAATGCTCTTCCATTGGCATTGCATCGTCTTTGTAAACCATGAAAGAAATTCTAGCTACCTTTTATGTGAAGAATTTACTGCTCAGGTGATGTGGTTACCAGCAATATTGCAAATTTTGCCACAGAATGAGGAGTAGATGTGGTCTAATCAGGCACGTGCACTAAGGAAGAAAAAGCTTTATGTAGTTATGTAATTAAGAACAATGTGATAACATAAGCACAGTGAGGAGAGCATAAACATTTAAATTTGGTATTTCTTAACAATTGTATGTAAATCTCCAGCCTTTAACAGTTTTAAATATAGTTTGTGTGTGTGTATTAGGGATAAAATAAGAGTAGGAATGTGGAATTGTGTTAAAATAGTCAGCAGGCTTTTCAAGCCCATTTTCTTTCAATGCTGACACTCCTTGCTTGAATGAGTATAAATTGTATAAATAACAATATACATTATGTTGTCATTATATCATTATAGTGGATATATAAGCTTTTATAAGCTTTTTCTTATTATTCTGTTATTTATAGTCTTTAATCTCTCACTAGCAGTGAAGACACAGGGTTGTGGCTTCATAAACGTACAAACGGTGCTCCTCTGTTCATTTTCCAGGATTTTCTTACCATGCTGCTGGAAGACATTCCTAAACAAAAACAGTAAGTAAGAACTGGGCTAGAAAAGCCAAATAAATATGTAGAAATAAGACTTTAATATGTGCAAGCCAGAAATAATGCTAGCCTGAAGATTCCCATTACATATATACACAAAAAATTATGAGACATGGTTATCCTATACCATGCTCTCCTCAAACAGTGCCTTTTACTTGCATATCAGGTCAGAGGTGATGCTGTGTGTTCATTATGCAGTCTGAAGTACCAGGCATAGCTGCCTGCTCAAACTAACCTGTGATTCTCCTGCCAGCTCCTTTTGGCACATGGCACCCTAGAGCAAAGATGCCAGAACTTCTCTGTGAATCTGGGATACCAGAGAAGATGGATTTTTTTCATGGAGTCTGGTACCATCCCCTCTCAGCCATATATTGTGCTGCATGAGGAAAGATGGAAAACATGAATGCAAATTGAGTGTTAATTGCCTGACGTGTCCTTCAAAATACTCCTCTGTGTGACTGTGACTCATTGAAGATAGTCTTTAGCAGCACTTTGAGGCTTAAATTTGTGCTATTCTGGACTATGCTACAAATAAAGAGTCTTTTGTAGAGGAGCTTTATATGTTACAGTTTTAAAAAATATTCACTTGAAAAATACAGTGTTGAAGGTCAGGCTTGCAAAATTGTTCATAACTCTGTGTGAGTGCTTTGGAGTAAAAAAAAAGATGGTATTCATAAAGGTCAAATGTATTGAGTTTTTTAGTGATACAGTTCTGTTCCTGATGGCTGAGGAAGAGAGAAGCTAGTTACCATTGAGAAAATATGTTTTGTGGCATCTCAGGTTTAGTTTGGCTGCTTTTACATTCTCCATTGATGTAGTCGATAATACTCTCTATGTATGATTCAATATAGTTTCTGGCCCAAATTTAATGAGGTATATTATATAAAACAGATGTGAAAGTGATTTTTTAAATGGTATGATTACACATTGGCATGTTAAAAAAAAACTTTTGTTTTCCTTCCTTTTATTTTTCACTTGCTTTTCTCTGAACTCTAAACCCAGTGCAAAATATTGTTGTGTAAGCATTCCTTTTTCTGCCTAAAAACATACCTAAACTTTCAATGAGACTAATGCAAAAGAAGTGTGGCTCCATTTCTGATGCATCACATTCCAGAATGTATGAAAGAAATTTCAGATATATGGTAATTCATTTTACAATCATATATATAGCATATCTGAACTATCTATGGCCAAAATTACTTGGCAGATATCAGCAGCAATGCAAGGAATCTTGATATACAGAAGACCTTTACTTCTTATCTGCTGGGATGATGTTTTTTTCATTCTTGAATACATTCTGTGGCCAGTACAGAAACACTCACCTGAGGTAAAAGTGAAGAAAGATAAAAATCAAGAATTTTTAGCAATCATCTGCTGATGAGTGATTTTTTGCACAAAGTTTGATGTAGGGGAATGAAGTCCATTTCAATATGAGAGCAAAAATACTGTGCAGCACGTAAAACTGCTCAGGCTTGTGCAGTTCTACTAGGTAAAATTTAAACTGTTTAAACTACAGACTTCAAACTTGACAAATATTAAGCACTCTAATACACTGTAGTTTATTATGGAGGCTGGTCATAATAATAATAATAATAATAATAATAATAATAATAATAATAGTAATAATAATAATAATAATAAAAAGAAATAAAGAGACATTTGTAGTAAGTAATCAAACCAAATCTTGCCCTCAGCTGTGGCAACAGGGGCAAACTATGTAGCTAGAAATAGAACTTGGCTTATGGGAGACTTTTGTAATGAGAACAGAATGAACATTGGCAGAAAACTATCATGAAACAGTGTGGAAATTTTCTGTAGTTATTACATTGTAGTAATGTAATTTTAGCTTTCTACTATTGGATACAGAGATTGGATCTGAAAAATTCTCACCTCCAAGTACTTAATTCATTTAGTTTTTATTCAAAGGAAATTTTTTTACTACATTCCCAGTGATGAGCAGCTCAAATATCCAGATGTAACTTTTTATTGATTTTTGCTGCCTTCTGTACTTGGGGGAGGACAGTTCTATGCCTACTATATAGGGCTACTTCACTCTGACTCAATTATAATGGCATGTTAGATGCAGGAATCCATGCTGTGAGCAGGAGCCTTCTGTTTCTCGACTGCAGCTGAATACTGACATCAGATAATCTGAGCAGTACCTTCTGGTCCTTTATAATTTCTTAACTTACTTTAAGGTTGATTATTTTTCTGAGTGAAGGACTAATGGAAAGAATGACAAACAAATATTGATCATTATCCTTCTCTGTTTACAAAGCCTTTTAAAATACTGCGTGCACTGGCTAGAGTCTCATGTAATCTCTGCCTTTCTTTCTGTGGAAAATCTACAATACTTCCCACCAAGACATTTTATTTACTTTTTATTTTATGCCACCAAGGCATTTTATTTACTCATATAATTTGAAACTTCACTACATTGAAACAAACCAAACCAAACAACCGAAACACCAAGAAACCCCCTATTATGTGTCTGTATATCTGAATGCACTAGATCTGATAAAACTCCAGTGGCTATATTCTCCCCATAGTCTTTGCTGTAAGTTGATCCTTTCCACATCTGCCCAACATGTGAGCTGTGCAAAGAATCAGTGTTTACCCTTGTAACAGAGGGTTTCACTCTGTTACCCTTGTAACAGAGGGTTTCAGAGTTGCTGCTTGTGCAGCTATGACTGCAAAATATTTTTGAGCAGGTTGGTTCTGCTCACAGGGGTTTTCTGCTGGTATTTTTTACTTAATTTCATTCAATAAAGCAAGCAATTCTACTAATAAGTGATGGTTTTAATAATTACATGATAGACAAAGGAAGGCTTGTGTTATTGGTCTGCTATTTGTACTGCTAATAACCCAAGTTCACCAACTACATTGCTTGGATGTCTTCACAAATAGTAAATTAAGTACTAAAATAATGCTTCAATTTCAAATGATTCAGCTATGTAGGTGTGTCTTTTTCTTTCACATTGACTTTCTTTGATTCACATGCACATTGTTGTGAATGTGGTGATTTTGAATGAGACAAACAGCTGGTAGGCACCTAACTGCTGAAGCAAATAATTGTGAAAAATTATTCCCAGTGGTTTTCAGTGGTTTTGATTACTTTCTTTTTTTTTTTTTTTTTTTTTTAATGAGCCAAAATATATATGCTGGATAAAATCCAATGAAAATTTATCTGTAGGAAGGTATGTCTAGTTGACAGAATCCCTAATCATTGTGTTTTGATTTGCTCCAATTATGCCTCCATATTTAGCTGGAATAGCTTTGAAAATTACTGATGTGTATAAATGTATGATGAAGCAGATACGCTTGTTTGCATATTTTCAGTTGGGTATGGCAGTCTTTACTATCTTCCTTTACCTAAAAAAGAAGCTGCACACTTTGATGTTTTTTATCCTTGATTTAGGCATTAACTGGCTTTGTGTTAAAGTTTGAAGAGCCTTGTGCAAGCCTTATAGCCTTGTGCAGTGAAAACTTCATGTACAGCCATCCTTTATAATGCCAATTTACAAATTGTCATTTATGTTAGTATTTTACAGACTTTGTTTTAAAATGTTGGATCTGAACTCTGTGTGTGATGTTAGATCAGTCCTAAGCTGATTTGGTTTATCATCTAAACAAATAGACAAGGGATGAGATAATGGATGTAGCCAAATTCTCATTTTACAGTAGGGAACAGTTGTAAAAAGCAATTGAAGAAACTTGGTCTTGTAAGAGTTAGTGCTAGTCAACTCAACACAGACCCCACTGTCCAATACCTTAACCAGAAGGCCATTCAGGAATTCACACAAACATCAGATTTAAGTCCTTACTTACTGCAACGTAAGCAGGTGGTAAATGCCCTTACTGAACTGCAGCCTCTACAAATATTAGACTCTCTGTTCTTTCTCTAGGACACTTGTTTTGAGATGGCAGTCTGTTTGTGATAATTTTTTGGGGGTTATTTCTAAGTCAAACAATTTAGCAGAAGCATTTGCAACATCTTCATAGTTCTTCAATACTGACAACTAAGAGATTCAGAGTAGATCTTTGCAATAGTCTGCTCATTACTAATGTATTTTTTAAAAAATAGTGAATGCCTCTTAAACAAGTTGCTTTTTTCATAGGTGGCAACAAGAATATCCTAATTTGGAATTAAACAAAGTACTTGTGTGCAAGTACAAGCAAAGAAGATTGTATATGGTCATATGACAGGTGTTTTTCTGAAACTTTGGGCACTGCAGGCAGAGAAAAAGCAGTGTTACTGGTTTTGCTTTTGAGAAAAATGGCAAAGTTTTAGGAGAGACTGAGAAACTTTGTAGTGTTTTCTGCCTGAATTAGTGTGGTGTCAGAACAGTGTGATTCCCCTCAGTGTCATTAGCTCATTTCAAAGCCAGTTTTTTAAATGGAATAGAGGGTATATTAAATGGTTCTACATAGCAAATATAACATAGCTTATTTTGCAGAGATTTTTTTCTCACACTATAGGTTTAGTTTCTGGGGATGGGGGAGCAAAGGATTAGCTGACATGGTGAGGCTGTGTTTGTTATGCCTTGGTAAGACAAATTAAATGTGTAACTAAGAGAATTTTTCCCAGCTCCTAGTTGTGCTTCAACATTAGAATACTAAGCTGTATTTGGTTTAATTCATACAATATACAGTAACAAAAAATTTATCCCACTTATGCTTCTTGAGACGGAATAAAAGGCACTGTCCAAGTGATCTACCTTTGCCTTTATAACATTTTGGTATCGGGTTTTAAGCTAGCTCTGTATGCACCCTTTTTAGTTACCAGACAGAAATATGAAATCAAGACCATCTTCTTCTGGGGAAAGTAAATTGACTGACTGGAAATATTTCTCTTAATCACTATTCCCAGTCAAGGGACTCAGCTAGTCTGACTGAAGGCTAGACATCAATTTTTAGAGAACAGTGGTAAAATGAAGATAATTATAGTCTGAGGGATTAGCAGTCAAATGTTCCAAATTTAATAACTTTGCATAAATAACCAGGAACAAATCTAGATGTTTAGTCTTTTATTTTAACGTAGAACGCTACACAAGCATCACATGTATGTTCAGTTTTCTGTAGAAAATTGATTTATATAGTGATCTAACACACACAATGGTGTTTTCCTGAAAATTCAGAATCCTGGGTATGTAGAAATGCTCCTTCTTGACTGCTGATTGTTTAAATCTTATGATCAGTTTAAGTTGACTATTGGGTTGTTTGCCTTCCTGATTCAGAGCTTGGAAATGGCTGCTCTTTTCATGAATGCTTTGTTGGTTGAGTCTACATTACATATGTGAAAGTAACTGCAAGCGTTAGAATGAATCTTACCAAGGTACTACCATGAACAGGACCATATACATACGTTCTGATTCTCAAAATATTTATATTCATTGAGGGCTTACTCAACTTCCTTATTTCAGTACTTGCATGTGTGAAATTTTTTTTTTTTAATTTATAATTTATTTTTATTTGGCTTCCCTGCAAGTTGGGAAGTCTTCCACCAGAGTTGAAGTAAATGCCATAATAGCTAACCTACTTTTTACAAAAGTAAAAATGCAGATATAGTTTCTGAATTTACAAATACTTATGTGTGTGGTTATTTCAGTGTCACACAGCTTCATCATGATGAGCTATTTCCATTCGTTGAAGCTCCAAACTATTCTATGATTTCACTGTGAATTGGGATATAAAGAAAGTGCAGAAGGGACAAAACTAAATTATATTAGACATTTAGTAACTTTGAGAATAAATATCCATCAGTGCTTTTTAAAAGCCCAAAATTTATTCATGTAGCAAAAAGTACAGCGCCTGTTCATACTTCATATGTTTCATAAATGTAGTTTACCACATTACACTTTCTCTGTTAATCTTTATCAGCACTAAATTTATTATTTGAGTTTTAAGTAAACAGAACCTGATCTACCTTTAATTTGTTCATATGACCTCTGATGTTTTTATTCATTAAAAAAATGAGAATGTTGTACCACTTTAGTACAAATAATACTTGAATTTAGAGGGTTTGCCTAGCTTCTAAAGGGATTTTTTTCACATGAAAGAAGTTGGTATTTTTTTGCATATATTCTAACATTTTTTTTGTTTTTAAGGTCTGAGTTAACTGTAGAAAGTATCTTCCAGAACTGGCTGGATACTTCTGGAATACCAAAGGTAAATATAAAACACCAGGTCACAGTTCTTTCTGGAGTCTTGATTTTCTCATTACATTATATGATTTTAAAATCACTACTTGATCATCAGGAATGCTATTTATAATATTAAATAAACAGTTTTGATGATGACTGCTTTCCACAGCTTCGTATGGCTTTAGCTTTTTCCAGTTGCAGGTTTTTTTCTTCTACAGTGGTCTCAACAAACTTGTCAAAGGGCAAATCTTACAAAATTTATCCTATAAATAAATATTGTGGTCATATGAAAGTATACTTTTCAGTATAATCATGAAGTCTACTAAATGTAAGGAGCATTGTTCACAACTGTTGAAATATGAAAGCATTACTGACAGCAGTAATTAAATGGTAAATTATTTTTACTTTGATAACTTGTGACTTGTGTCACAAATTGTGTGAATTTTGTGACTTGTTTATAAACCTGCTGCATAGATAACATTTATTATTGGTGTTCCATCATTGAGACTGAGCTTTATTTTCTGCTTTTAATGCTAAAAGGTTTTTTAATATTTTAAATTCTGTGAACTGAAAATGCTTAGTTGTGTCTGTGCTATGTGAAGTCTCTGATTATTCATTTTGGACCAAAACTGGGATGAGATAACAAATTATATCTGTACATTAATCTTAGTAATACTCAATTTTATACAAAGTAATTTTTTAGCATATGCTCGGGACTCAGTTTCTAACTGATTTCCCCTAAGCATGTGATTTATTCTGCCTAGCCTAGCTATTCAAGCTTCTATTCTGCTTGAATTTGTTTGCAATTGCAGTAGTATTAAAAAAAAAAAAAACAAAAACCTTTTGAAATTTAGAATGTTAAGTTCTAGTTTCTATGTGCAAAAGTGCATATGCTTATGCAGCATGACTGAGTGAGCATGTTTGCAGGTAGAATTGACAAAATAATTGGAGAGCTCTGGCAGTGCTCAGACAACCTGATCTGTACCCACACACTGTGGTTGAGCTCCTCCCTTGACAGTTTGAGAGATGTGTGGGTCCACTGATCCCTGTATGCTGTAGAAGATCTTTGGGAAAGATGTACTCTGAGATCAAAATGCTTTGAGACTATTTGAATATGCTGTAAAATCAAGGCAGAGTTAGTTTTTGTTGGAAAGTTATTGAAAATAAAATTAACATTAATTAGAAGGAAGGAAAGGAAGAGACAGTATCATCGTGCATCTTGATGCTCAGTCATTTCCTACAAGAGGACCTTGATTGTAACTCCATGTTCAACCAATTTTTTGTTTTTGGTAAAAAAATGGCACACATTGTCAAACAGCTGATTCAGGTATATGGGGGAGATTGATGTTGCATAGAGCTCAGCTGTAAGAGGCTGAGCTGGCTCCCGAAATGTAAGTTTTCTTGCATTTTATCTACACATACCTTTTTGAGGATGTGTTTTATTAATGTCTGCCAATGAACTTAAAACCACAAATTAGAAAGATAGGAGCAGAGTATAGAATTGGAAAGGGTTTTGACTAATATGCAAACTAAATTCTGTTTTCTGGAGTATCACAGGTTGTTCAGAATGAATAGTGCGTAGTTCTGTTATACCCTGCAAGTATATGCTTCTTGTGTAAACAAAACATGTTTCAAAAGTATTTCCACACCCAGCAGGTTTGTACGTTGTTTTAAATTTTCTTTAAGAATACAGAGGTTTCCCTGGTAATTTGGCTGTTCTGTATAAAAAATGTAATTTAGTATTCTACTTCTGAGGATCAGCATGCTGATGCTGACCTCTCTGTCTCTCTCCCCCAACTCCCCAATTTTTGTTGATCATAAAATTGTAAATGTTTTGGGCTGAAAGGGACATTAAAGTTCATCTAGTTCCAAGCCCCCTGGCATATACAGGGACACCTTCCACTAGACCAGGTCACTCAGAGCCCCATCCAACCTGGCCTCAAACACTTTCAGGGATGGAGCATACACAGATTTTCTGGCAAAACTGTTCCAGTGCCTCGCCACTGTAAAGAATTTCCTCCTCATGAGGAATTTCCTTCTCCTGAGCCAATGACCTAAACCTGCTGTGTCAGTTTGAGTCCATTCCCCCCTGTCCTGTTGCTACATACTCTAAAAAAATGTCTTTTTTCATTTTTCTTGTAGTCTCCCTTCAGGAACTGGAAGGCTGCCGTTAGGTCACCCTTTCTCTTTTCCAGGCTGAACACACCCAACCTCTTGTCCTTTCTTCACAGGAGAGGTGCTCCATCCCTCTCATCATCTTGGAGACCTTCCTCTGGATCAGCACTCCAAAAGGTTGTTATCCTTCCTGTGCTGGGACCCCAGAGCTGATGCAGGGTTCCAGGTGGGCTCTCACCAGAGCAGAGCAGAGGGGCAGAATCCCCTCCCTCCCCTGCTGCCCACCCTGCTTTGGATGCAGCCCAGGACACGTTTGGCTTTCTGGGCTGGGAGTGCCCATGGCTGGGTCATGTCCAGCCTCCCACCCACCAGTGCCTCCAAGTTCCTGTGGGCAGGGCTGCTCTCCATGTCTTCATCCCCAGCCTGTGCTGGTACTGGGGGTTTCCCCAACCTTGTACGTGATCTTGTTAAACCTCAGCAGATTGACATGGACACAGTTCTTGAGCTTGTCTAGGTCCCTCTGGATGGCATCCCATCTTTCAGGTGTGTCAACAGCACCACTCAGCTGAGTGTCATCCACAGATTTGCTGAGGGTGTGCTTGATCCATATGTCTATGTCATTAATGAAGATATTAAATAAGTCAGGTTCTAATACAGACCCCTGGGGCATCCCACTTGTCTCAGGTTGGACTGTCATCTGTTTGGACTCTGAGCAAATGACCACTACCCTCTAGATGCAATAGACCAATCACTTTCTTATCCTTCTAATAGTCCACCCATCAATTCCCTCCCTCTCCAATTTAGAGGGAAGGATGTTGTGTCAAAGGCTTCTCAGAAGTCCAGATAAATGACATCTGTAGCCTTTCCCTTGTCCACTGGTGGAGCCAGAGAAGGCCATTGAGTTGGTCAGGCACGGCTTGCCCTTGGTGAGGTCCTGCTGGGTGTCTCAAATCAACTCCCTGTCCCCCATGATCTTCCCAGTCACAGAGATGATGATAACAAGTCAGTAGTTCCCAGGGTCCTCTCTCTTTGTCCTTTGAAAAGATCATTTATACTTGTTGTCTTATCACTTGCCAGGGTCTCATGGGAATCAACTTCCACTTTACTGAAAAAACTGGAGTTGTCATTCAGTGAATAGGAAACCTTATTTCCTTTGTTTTCCTTTATTAAATAATTATAGGAGCCTTTACTCCTGAAATCCAGACTATAGAGGTTTTTTAGTAGATCTCAATGTTAGTAGCTATAGTGTAAGTATGAACATGATTACTGACTATAGAACTGTAAATACTGTAGATCTACTTGTGCAGTTTACAGGATCTTTAGAAGTATTTAGATTATTTCAGCAAACTAATAACCTAGCTAATTTGATTAATCTATATAAAGAAACATAAAAACAAGACTTACATATAGATGAACTGCATTATAAATAGCAGTCCAGGAATGGCACAGAGTTTAGTCTCTCTCATAAGAGTTTACTAGGTGAGTGGACTAGGGTGTGTTCATAGGAAGGTCTCTGTCAGCTCCTTTGGGTACAGTCATATGACAGAACCAGTCAGTCAGTGTGAGCAGGATGAGGCACCCACTATGACTGACTACCTTCTTTTAGTACTGGAGCAAAAGAAAAGCAGCTGTTGGATCTCTGCTTCAAAGATGTCCCAAAGGCATAGAAGCAGCATCCAGCACCCCACACACAGGATCCAACACCTTTCTGCTTATAACCCTTGTAATACTGGTTCTGGAGTCTTATAGCATGATACTCTTAAAACTGCAGCCTATGAGAAATTACCTTACTTTTTAAATTACAAATACTAAGACTTCACTGCATTTGTAGAGGAAACCTCCTTACTAGAGAGACTATACTTTGTAATGGAATTGGGAAATGTGCATCATGCTGTACTTAAGGCCCAACATGATTCCTTTATATCTGTCTCATACAAGATTTCTTTTTATTTTATACTTGCTGTGGTGTTTCTGTGTTTTTATTTCCATGTTTTGGTGGATTTTGGACAGGAAATTCATGTCATTCAATGAGTATAAAGAAAATTCACTGCAAGTGGTTCATTTATAGCAGTAGCTATCAAGGTGATTTCAAGAATTCTCTTCTGTGTTTACATTCAAATCTATCTCCTGTATGCAACTGGTACTCTTTAAAATTCAGTAACCAAAGGATCACTTAAACCAGAGTTCTTAGCCCACTCCTTAGTTCACTGTCTTCACAACAGTGTCTAGCTTAAGGACACTGTAAGGGTACAAAAAAGTATGCGAAAAACGCGTAAGGGTAAATATTTTACACTTCCCAGACTGCTGAAGCAATTTTATCTTCCTTGCAGTACAGGAATCTTGTATTCTTTATGGTCATAAGTCATGTCATCTGTCTAACTGAAGATCCTCTACTCCTTTACTTGTGCTTTGTTATATTTGCCATTCCAAAGTCTCTCACCAACTCTGTCCAGGAAACTGCAGATTTATAGATAATATATACACATATGGTCCTTTATACTTGCAGATTAAAACTATTGAAACTTTAATATTTGACAGTTTCAATTACTGTTTCACTCTTGGAAAAGTTTTCTGGTCTTTTCTTAATACTGGGCTAGTTTCCAGGCTCAGGTATATAAGAATAAGTCATATGAATAAATATAATCAGAATTTGGCTTGCTGCGAAGAAAAAATAGTTCTGCATACCACCTAACATTTTCAATTTGTTATTTTCTAAAGCATTAATATTATGAAAAACAAAATGTGATTATAACCTAGCCAATTCTTTCTTACATGGAAGAGTGCCACTGCACAATGGTTGGTTTCAGGCTTGCTGAGCAGGGCTTTCTCACATGCAAAACAAGAAGGGATATAAAAGATTAAAAGAAAGCCCTTCTCAAATACCAGCTTTTGTCAGGATTTTTTCCAGGGGACATGTCATGGTGGTGTTAAATAAGGTGAAGCATATTGCATGGTTGAAAATACTTTATATCAAATCATGCAATCTTCAATATGTGCTTCTGTCTAAGCAGTGCTCACTGAGGGATTATAGGAACTTTTCATCCTGTGCAAATAGTAGTGAGTTAATACCACTAACTTTAGACAATGAGTTAAGCTGGCAAGGGGTAGAATCAGAAGAACCAAATAGCTTTACTAGAAATATAGTTTAACTGGAAAATACCTATGAAATCACTGTCGTCCACTTCATAACTGGTCATGATGATTTGCTTTCTTAAGTACAATTCTATTGTTTCTTTCAGTATGTGCAGTGTTTAATTAGAATTTAAGGCTAAAAGGCTATATGCTAAAGCCAGGGAATCTCAGAAAAACGGAAAGCTGGACAAGACAAACGCACATCCAATCAATATGATTAATGCAACGTTCTCCGTTTATTCAAGATAAGGTGGTAGTTTATATAAGCTTCCACATAGTTTACAGAAACAAAGACACTCTAATTGGTAGGCTAACATTGTTTACCTTTCCCTTAAAACGGCCTACACTTTACACCATAAAACCTATACTAATTCACACCCAGACAACTCAGTGGTCCCCACAGTACTTTAAGACTATTTTCTACCTGCGCCACAACCCTGAATTTCTAACTGCGTCAGAGGCTTTGAGGGCCCCACCAGGCCTCAATCTGAGGCCTAGCCTGGAGTAGCTCAACTTTCA